>NW_027122543.1:0-129916 GCF_030686945.1 Centruroides vittatus
ACTATATACTCACGTAAAGAGGATAAGGACAACATTCATAACCAGAAAGGCAATGCAATGATATGAGGAAGACATGACCAGAACTGCATGACCAACAAGCAATACATTACAGATGAAAAAAATATACAGAAAAGCTTTACAAGCATGTACTGTACATCAGACTCACCGAAAGATGGAAAATAACATGATAACAGAATTGGAACCTGACATTCTAGAGGAAGAGGTTATACAGAAACTATACATTAAACAAAACAATTTGACAGAATTACTAAAGAAATACAAGGCATTAACAATATGACAGAATTACTACAAGAAATACCAAAGATAACACTAAGTGTGCTCTGTCAACATATGACATGCATGCAAATGACCAAAAGAATGGGAAAAATTAATATTCTTCCCAATTACAAAGATGGGCACACAAAGAATTGCACAATTACCACACCACAGCTGATACTATATGCAAGAAAAATCCTTTTAAAAATTATTCAACAGCACTTGAACACAACCATCAAAAGAACTACCTGATAAACAGGCTGGTACTTTTTGAAGCAGATACACACATGATTGCATTGCCATGCTGGCCTGGAGGAATCCTTAATAGGAGTGAAAATAGATTTCAGTTCACCTATCCACACCGGGGTGATACCATTTAATTCTCTCGTAAACCTTGTCACCGGTGCTGCCAAAGTTCGTGCGCTAATGTTTTCGGCCCCTCACTAGGTCCTTCTTCAAGCGAAATTTATTCTATTTTCTTTTTGACCGTTAAAACGAAGAATATCCTCTTTCTGGATAAAATTCGAATTGTCCGATTCCGTATCTATGGAAACCGTGTGCCATCGATATTCTAAACTTTACATAATACGATTACGCGCTTAACTTCGTGACGTAAACTACCAAATATAATCCAACTGCATCTTTGTCCAATTCCGTTTCTTTCGTTTTAACGGTCAAAAAGAAAATAGAATAAATTTCGCTTGAAGAAAAACCTAGTGAGGGGCCGAAAACGTTAGCGCACGAACTTTGGCAGCACCGGTGACAAGGTTTACGAGAGAATTAAATAGATTTCAGATACACCAACAACCTGTGATATGCTGATGACACCACCATATTGGCCAAAAATAGGAAAAATCTTGAACTTCTGATCTGGACAGTCAAAGAAGAAAATGAAAAGGTAGACTTAAACATAAAGAAGACTAAGACCATGACAATGGCAAAGAATGCAAGCATCAACATCAAGATCAACCATAAAAAATTGAAAGAGTTAAAGACTAAACCTTTCTGAACACCAAAATCAACTGCAAAAACAACTGCACCTACTAAAGCAAGAGATGGCTAGTCCTTGGAAGATATGCAATAATCAGCTTGACCAACATCTGGAAGAAGAAACATCAGTCCAGCAACTAAATACAGATTGATTACAGCAATCATCTTTCTCATAGTAACATGTGGCTGCAAAACAAGGACACTGAGATTGACTGACAGATGAAGAATCAATGCATTCAAACTTTGATGCTGGAGATATATTCTACAAACATCAGAACAACAAACCAAATGATTCTAGCAAAAATTAAACCAAGCATTTCACTAGAGGTTGGAATAACAAAACAAACTTTCTTCTACTTCATTTTCACATTCAATCTTGATTCTACATAAATTCAAACAAAGTGATCTGTAATCAATATTCTATTTTCTCAACTAAATCACTAAGAAAGTTTTAATAAAAATAACTATTAAAATTCTGTTATTGAGAACCCGTGCTTGTTTAAGAGTCACAATTTTTAATGGGTTTAAAGTTTTTGTAAGGTTATTTTGGTTTTAATTTGATGATATAAATTTTTCTGTGTATGTATTACTTTGTCCTTAAGAACAGTCTTAGAATAATTTCTTTTAAATTAAATTCCGATCCTAAATCATACCTAATACATAAAAAGAGCACCATTCAAAAGAAACTATTTCTGTAGGATTAAAGATACAAATCATCGTAGAAACTTGGAAAAGTATCATACATTGTAAAAAGTTTAACTTTTAACAAAAGACACTAAAAATTGAAAACAAACTTCACTCGTGACTACCGGTACATATAAAGTCTAATCCAGCAACTTCAACCTTTAAATTTCCGGTACAAACGACGAAAATTAACAGAAAAAACTAACGTTTTCGAATCTCCATCGAGATCTTCTTCAGGTTCGTTAATGGAATGTCATGAGAATAGAACTCTTTTGAAGTTCAAAAAATCGAACATCTCCAGCATGCGATGACGATGCAAAACATAAAATAACGCCACCCTCATTAAGAAGTCGTTCAAAACGGACCACATTAGGGCATTGGAGACCCTGGAGATTTACAGAGCTACCAAATCGGGGAAATGCATTAATTACAAAGACAGCAACGTTTTATCGTACACGTGGCGATACATCTCGGAGGTCAATCCACGATGGTAGACATGGTTTTATTTCCTGCATTGATATTTTGCGACGTTACGTTAGTAGACTCAGGTCTATTATATCAATCTTATGTTTTGCATCGTCATCGCACGCTGGAGATGTTCGATTTTTTGAACTTCAAAAGAGTTCTATTCTCATGACATTCCATTAACGAACCTGAAGAAGATCTCGATGGAGATTCGAAAACATTAGTTTTTTCTGTTAATTTTTGTCGTTTGTACCGGAAATTTAAAGGTTGAAGTTGCTGGATTAGACACTAAAAATTAACAGCACAAAAGAAAATAAAAGCTTCTTCTATTAACTCAGAATTTATTGCCAGTAAAGATTTGTCTGCCATTTCACATTACCTAACAAAAATTGAAGGGAAAAGTGCAATGATTGATAATTTTAAAACATAATTAATAATATTGGTTATAGTTAGTTATTTTAAATGATTTATTTTGGAAATATAAAATTATTTTAATAATTCATCTAAACAAACATTGTATAAATATGTTTAAATACCTATATCAAAATAACAATAGTTGTTATTGGGGCAAAAGTATTGGATATTCAATATATCATATTTTAACAGAATGTCCAGCAGCATTAGTTTCTATACATAAATCTACTTGTCTACAAAATATTTCCAAATTTATATTAGAAAATAATTTTAGGAATTATCTAGCAATTTGAACAAACTTTAGGTGCATAAGATTTACGGTTTTGTGGCACAAGGGCTTAGGTAGTCAGAGTGCCAGGTCTAGACAGTTATGTCTACCGTATGCCCTTTTGGGTCTTTTACTATATCATATTTATTCTGTTGTATGTCTTAGAGTTCTGCATATAGGTTTATTGCCTGCAGATATGCCATTATAGATTGAATTTGTCTATTATCATCTAGTATATTCCATAGAGCTTGGTCATCTAAGATTTATAATTTCTGTGAACCATGATTTAACTATTTATCATCCTGAATAAATAAACAACGGGTTAAAATTAACATTGTAAATCGATAAAATTATTTTGTCAAAGTTGTAATATTATAAACATTTTGTTCTAATCATTAAGCCTCCTTCGTAACAAGGTTATTTTCCCATTTTGAAAATAAAAATTGATTAATTGATAAATATAATAAATTTTAAGTATTTGCCTGAAACAGATAAGTTAAAACAACATTACAGAATCATGAGTTAAAATGAATAAAAAAAATTATAAATTCATACTTTAAGACCATATTGTATAATAATACAACACTAAAACAAAAAGTGTACATTAGATAACTAATAATTAACCAAAATATTTAGTCAGATTTCTTTAGATTATCTCTTCACTATACTTTAGTCATTATAACTTAAGTACCATATTTCCTAAATTAAACTTAAGTGCCTAACCTCAAGGTGGTTATTTTTTTAAATGTACATATCCCCAAACCCAGGTAGTTTATTTTTAAAACATACATATCCCCAGGGTTTATTTAAGGTCTTGGGGATTTTTCAAGGCCACAGTTTATCACCTTGCAACAGAAGACAAATTGGTAAAAACTGAAAGAAATACCTTAATCACTCAAACATGTTTTGAACTACCAAAACCACTTATTAATTGTATTTACAGATTACAGCTACAACATTTGAAATAATTAGCATATTAACCCAATTCAGCATCTTCCAATTCACTTATTATGTTGTCATTTGTGTCTACTTTCATATCATTATAGAATCAAGGTCTTGACTACGATCTTCTGGTTCAAATTCACCATCTCTTTTGGAAAGAGATGGCAAGTTTGAACCAGAATTTTCCTAATTACTCTTCAGCTGATAAGCTCTTGACTTATAAACTTAATTGTGACTTCCCCCATGCTCAATATTCGACAATATTTATAACTTCAATTCAAAAAATGTTTCCATGAATCTTGGAGTGCTGACCCTAGACAATTTGAAGAGATAAGGAGTTTAACTAAAATTCTATCTGTCACTCTAAACTACATTACCCTATACAGTGGCAAACATGCTTCCCATACTTTTTAACCTGGAGTTTAATTGAGGAAATCAAAGTCAAATAATCATCATAATGAATCAATCTATTTTTTTGCTACTATTAATAATTAAATTCTAAGTAATTTCCTATTAGAGGTAGGTGTTAGGCACCATTTCTTATTAAATTTAATAATTATGATTAAATTAATATTTCTTAAATAATTTAGAATATTCTGAAAGAAAAGAATTGGCCTGGAGCAGAACTCAAACCCATAACTCCCATAACAGTATTGCAGACAGAGGTCCAAGTAACATAACTGGCAACTCATCTGTATCAAATTACTTAGAATTTAATTATTAATAATAGCAGAAAAATAGACCAATTCATTATAATGATCATTTGGCTTTCATTAATAATAGCAGGCTTTGAGATGTTTGTGTATGTAATTAAGGAAATACAGTAATTTGGAAGGAAGGTAGGAAGTTAAGCCACAATGGATTAATATTAATAATTATATTAATTTCTGAATTAAATTTAATTAAAAATATTCTCAAAGAAAATATTGACCTGGAATAGAACTTCAATCTACAATATTCTGCTCACCATGCTGATGCATTACCAAATTACGCTATTCAGATCTTTGTCTGATCTTCTAGTTTTTAAATATTATTATACAGATTTAGACTTAGTTGTTATATATATACACTTTTGAGCATTACAGGTACTTATCAAATAGTTTAAACAAAACAAATCAATAAAGAAATTTTTAAAATTAACCATAATAATGAAAGCCAATTTTTGAAATTATTAATAATTAAAAATGTTCAATATTTTATATAGATTATTCAATTTGAAATCATACCTTTATTATTACTGTATTTTTCGTAATGAAGAAGAAAATAAATTTGAAAATACTGTATTTCCTCTACTAAACCTAACTGTCTTAGTTTCCAAACTTTTTCCAGCCACTGTCCCTTGATTCCATGAACTTATACTCAATGCCCCCAACCAATTTTTCCTTGTGTGAGAAAGGCTTGGAAATATTCTTAGAAAAGTTTTTCTACAAACCTCACACTTTGCATTCTCACCATACATTGTTTTCAATATCTGGACCATTAAACACATTTCTTCTTATGTGTTTTAACAGAGGAAAGGGAAAGGTTGTTGAGGTTCTGAACACTTGCCTATGATCACTATTGTCAGGATACTGCCCCCTTAGGGAACCACTGATGTAAAACAAGATATGAAAACAAAGAACTAGCTGCTGTGGTTACTCAGCTGAATTAATCAATGCAACTTTAATCCTGGGTGAAGTTTAAATAATTCTAACACTTTCACAACCCTGTTAACAGTCCATCTTCAGACTTTTACAGTTGAAAGTGGAATGCTGGTGTTCAGAATAAGATGGGACAGACCTGGATTGAGGTCTATCCCATCCCAAGATCTTATATGGATCTTAATACCCTTTGATGTTCATCATATAAGATACTAAACCAAGTTGGCTCAAAATGGTTCTAAGCTGACACTGGGTATATAATATAAACACTTATTATTTTTATTTTTTATTTGTAAAAAAAGACCATAAGATTTGATATAGTCTGCCAATTAATTCAACAATTCATGATTTTCAATGAGATCTTTCTGCATAACTGAAAATCATAATTCACATTCAACCTTTTAAAAATCAGTAATAAAAAGTATAACTTTTATTCCAAAGAGAGCTTGTATACATCGGTTCAACAAAACGGTCGCTCGACAAGCGTCTACACGAGCATAAATATGATATCGACCGCAACAGAGGCACCACTACCCTCTCTGCTTATGCCTCGACCCTGGGCATAAGTGCTGATCTGCAAAACGCGGAATTGATTAAAATATCCCACCGATTGGACCATCTGCGATCCCTGGAAACTCTGGAAATATACAAGGCTGGACTGCACACAACCTGCATCAATTCTAAAGATGCGTGTAACATTTCTCAAGCTTGGAAGTTTTGTTACGAAGGGGATGTTCCCCATAGCTCCATTTAATGTACATCCCCATCCCTTCGTTTGTATATGGATTGTAATTTCGTTGTGTTTTTGTGCCACACGTATTACGCATGCCAACACGTAACACGAATGCGCAACGGTTCTATTCGAAAATTTGAATACGTTCTGGAACAGTTTTGAATCTCAATAGTTAGAACCTGATGAAGACCGAGTTAACGGTCGAAAACGTTTGTTTTCAAATTTTTATTACTGGTTTTTAAAAGGTTGAATGTGAATTATTTGCTCACACCAGTACAGAAGTCGAACCTTTAACTGAAAATCATTTCATAAAATTTTATTTTTTGAAAAAGTTAGGTTTTGTCTAGTTGATATTAAATATAGGAGAAAGATGATAATTTTAAAGAGATAAAAATGAAATAAGATTAAAAAAACTGTTTTAAAATTTTCTAATATTACTAATGGTGATAAATCAAATTCAGTTTTCAAAATTAAATCTGATCTAAATTAATTTTACAAATAAAAAAATTATTTGAATGATCCATATTTTACAAATAATTTATTATCTATCTATATTAAAAAAACAAATTTTAATTTACCAAGTAAACCTTCCAACCATTTTTCCGAAGTTTAACATAGTTTTTATTAGTATCTATCTATCGACAGATAAGGTAATACAGTATTTTTATGGTATAAAGTGGATTAAAACTTATAAAACTGAATCAAATATAATGTGATATCAAGTTTATGATTTGTTTTGAGCTAAAAAAAACTGATCTATTTTCACCAAAAATATATTTTTCAGAGCATTTTGAAATATTAGATTATTTTTAAACTGTAATTTCTAATAAGATTCATTACCTATATTAACAGTTAGTTGTACTAAGAGCAATATATATTTCTTAATAATTAATGATTAGAAATGTGTCTTAACAGTAGTAGCAATATATAATTATAGAAACAATTTACAATTTGGATCACTGCTAATGAATCTCATTATAAAATCAAAAACATAAACAATTCCAAATTTCATCTTTTTTAAATTATAGGATATTTTACAGAATAAAAATAATATAAAATTACACAAAATAAATATGCAAAATTAAATAAAAATATAAGTTAATGTTACCTATGGTTCCAATGGTGGCTTGTCTCTGATTCCAGCAAATAGAAGGGAAACAGTGGGGATGCACGTTCTAACCTAACCGAACCTATTCTAATAAATTACCATAATTATTACCAACAAAATTATTAGAATAGGTTAGGTTAGGTTAGAATGTGCGTCCCCACTGTTTCCTTGCTGAAATCGAACGAGCCACCATCTTGGAACCATAGGTAACATTAACCAAAATATATTATAACGAAGAAATGATATCACTACTGTATATAGGCTATAATCTAACAATCAATTTAAATTTGCTATATTATTGCAATTTGGTAATTTATCACTAGCTTGTATTTAATTGCTGTTTCAAAGTATTATTATTTATTCTATACCATAAATGAAAAAATTAAGTTATAAAAAATTTTATGTTAACTCAAATTTTTTTTCTTCAAAAATCAAATTAAATTATTATTATACAAAATTAAATGTAAGCATATCAAGCTTTTATAAAATACAGGACATATAGTTTAAACACTAAGATTTATCATTTGAAAATCATTTGTTTATTACTATATGAACATATGATATCATGTAACCGGAATACTTGTATGCAAGAATCAGATAAAACTGATAAGAAAATTTATCACACAGTATATATAAAAGTTTGAAAATACTTTATAAGCATTAACTCAAAGTATTAAAATACTTGTAACTAATAACCAAATTTAAATTAATTTGAATTACGACCAAATAACTCCACTAACACAATGGAAAAAAATCAGAGACAGAATTTTTTAATTTTTTTCCTCCCTCCATTAAAGCCATTTTATATTATATTTGAATAATATTGGCAAATTAAAAGAAAATTCATTTTTCTATTGTTTCTTTACCTCTAACTTATAACAATGATAAAAACAATTAAAATGTTTTTTAGACTTTTATCTGTTTTATGAATGATTTTTAACGTTCATTACTACAATATATAACATGGAAATAGAAACACTATTTAAAGTTAAATTTATATAAATTAATTAGTAACAATTCTAAAGAGTATAAATATGTTCACTCGGAGCAGATAAAAGAAAATCGTATTTTAATGCAAATATAATTATTATTAGAAACTTTTTTCGTAAATGTATTGATATTATATTTATTCATTTTCAGTAGATTATTCCTTTTATATTTATATCTAATCTTTAAAAGTGAAGATGAAATATGTTTTTTAAAACATATATATTAATATAAAAGACAATATAAATTTAAACATATTATTATTATTATTAACATATAATTTTTTTAACTAAATAAAGTTTAAGTGACAATAACTCTGTTGTTGAGTCATAAGACCAAATATTTATTATTAATATCAGATTTACATAAACATTATGGAAGAATGTTTGCTATCAAACTATTAATAAGATTTTATTATGAATAAATTTTTCCTTCAAATATTTGTATAAATGCATGATCTTATTAAAGATAATGTAGAAATATTATTGTTAATCTTTTAGATGCTACTTTTGAAATATTTAACTTTACTGCTCGGTTTTATTCAAACATGCAATTTCTTAATCATGAACATACCATAATTCTTTATATAAATATATCTGATTTGTTAATTAAATTACCATCAAAAATCGGCATTTTAAATAATAAATGATTATAATCGTCTACTCGTGCATTTGTTTTGTCTTCCATGTTCTACTTGATGCAGCGAAACATGCATGAGTGAACTGTTTTGATGCAGCATGCTGCAACTAACTGATTGTTAATGATGTTTGTTTAAAATGTGGAACATCAGATTTGGTTGGATAGTTACAAAACAATTCACAAGAAAAATTTAACCACTATTGCAAATACTTAATTCTGTAAATGAAGAATAACCAGAGAATGTAAGATTCACTCGAAAATTAATGTTAATTTTTAAAATTTTCTTCTTTAAACAATAAATCAATTCGAATTTTAACATATTAACTAATCAAACGTTAAAAAAATAAAAAAATAGAATTGCATGTAAGGAGAGAAATATAAATTTATAAATAAAAAATTTCACCATTATGAAACATTTTGGGTCAATTATTTATAATAAAAGATATACAGAAAATTCTAAATTGGTGAAACATTTTTAAGTTAAAATATCATCTAAAATAGCAACGTATGTTTAAAAAGTAAACATTACTATTATAATAACAAAAGGAAATTTTTTGAGTCGCATATTATTTGCATTATGTATTTGGTTGGTTTCATGGAAATAAAGTTCAATATCTAGCAGAGATGATGCAAATACGTATTGTACAAGTAGATAAATTACTAATATACTGTATCTTATTTCTCAAAATATTGTCATTTGATATTTTCACGATACTAAACGATTTCAAAAGTGATAAAAAATATTTAAAAAATCAGTTAAATTTAATTAGAAGTTTATGTTAAGAATTCGTAAATATATTATTATGCAGTTATCTACGAATATAAAGTTAATAAATACAACATTAAAATATTATTTATTAATTCGGGATTTCCACTTTAAAATTATAAATATTTCCTATCTACACAATATTATCCATATTAATTTAATCTCCTCTAAATCACTGTTTTTACATTAGATTATGAACTGAATTATGTCTAGTATAAAAGAATTTATATATCTGAATTCAGAATGAAAAACATAAATTGAATGAATAATAATTATTTAATGAATTAAGATTTGAGCTATCTTTCATTTCACGGCTGCCTCAAATTATTAAAGTTAAAATAACGACGAGATAAGTCTTCGAACAACTTATTCGAACCAAGTCGCTATCATCAAAATTTGAAAAATAATTTAGAAATTGTTACAATCAATTTAAAAATTAAGTATTAAAAATAATACTGGGTAACTATTATTTTTAATTCAGGAGCAGCTTTTAAACACAACTAAAATTGTTCCCATTCAAAATACATTAAAGAATTGTGTGTGAATTTTTCCAATTTCAAGTTGTCCAACAGCTGATTTTAAAACAATATATAGGATAAATTATAATATAATATTAAGAAATAAAACATTTTGCTTAATTTTTTTAATATATTCTTTTATAGAAGATATATACTTGTTATAGAAAATTCAAAAATCAAAGTTAATATAATTCATAATAATAATAATAATAATAAGCTTATAACAAACAGTTTTATAAATCACATTTCCAATACATAATAAAAATATATTAAAATTTATAGCAATGTTCTTTATTTTAAAAATATTAACGATGCTAATTCTGTGCATTGTTTATAACAAGAAATTTAAAGAAAAGCCAAATATTATAGAATTACATAGCAGTTTAAAGAAAAAATGCATACTTTCTCCTTCATTACTAGTAAAAATCAAAATGTAAATACAAATTAAATAAAATTTGGGACTAAATTAATATAATTTTTCAACAAGTTATTTTTTCACTTAAATATACAAATTATTCCACATTGCATTCTAATAGGCTCTAAAATTGTATTTTAATTCTTGAACTTCGCTGGCAAAACCAAACTAATAATAGTAAAACTACTTGTTTTCGTGTTTAAATTGTTCTTTCTTCATACTTTATAACGGATCATTTTTAAATTCATAACGACGTTAAAAATTAAAATTTCGATATCCCTAAAGTACTTCATTTAAAGTACAAGTACATTCGGTTAAGAACAGAATACGAATTTGTTTTCAAAACTGAAAATTTGACTAAAAGAACAATTAAATTATGTATCGAACGTAAAAAAAAAATGTATTTAAGACGTTTAATTAGTAACGCATTTCTTTTTGCATTACAAATAAACATCACGATAAACCCGATAACATTAAGCCAATACATCACCAATTGCCACAAATAATCGGCAATTGTATACATCCAAAAGTTAGCCCGATTATTTGCGGCAATTGGTGATGTATTGGCTTTCTTTTTGCATTTATAATTTTGAATTTAAATGTATTTATTGCCAGTATTTATCAAAAATATTTTTGAAAACTGGTAATGAAGGAATTTAAAATTCAAAATTGTAAATATTAATTATTTTTCATAAAATTTTCTGTAATTTAAAATTTATTTAAACTACAGTATAGGCAAACATTTGAGCAATAGTTCCAACCAAACTTCGAACAATGTTGATAATTTCGGAATATCCGTTAAAATTTCAATTATTAAAATACCGACCAATGAATACAGAATAAAAAATCTATTAGTTGTTTTATTAAATAATAATAATTATTATAACAACAGCAACAACAACAGGTGTTATATAATTTTGAAAAAATCTTAATTTAAAAATACAATTGGAGAATTTCAAATTACATATCACAGTCTAATATTCTCGGGACGAGCGGTGCAGCGGGCAATATTTACGTCAATGTTATTTTACCGTCCGACCAATCTAAAAATCATCCAGAATATCAAATTTCCTCTCTCCACAGTTAAACTTTATAAAAATCATAACACTTCATAACATTTATTTAATAAGAAATATTTCAACCCCGAACACCGATGTATGTTATAATAATAATAATTGTGCTATAAAAAGCAATTGAAATGAAAGAGAAATTGTTCATTACAACTCTATTTTGAATAAAAGTATCGGTAATTAAATGCCGACAGAATGTATAGATTGTGTTTAGATTAGATACTGAAAAGACACGAGAAATAATCACCATTGTTTTTAACACCGAAGCATTGAAACGAACACGTGAGAAATATACACATTTTATGTCGAATACACGAAAACATAATGGAAATATCATATTGTATGACCTTTCTAATTAATTAACATATAAATAATTGAAGAAAGCAACTCTTTGTTCTCCCGACTTCCCACTCATCAATTTAAACGATTTCCTTGACAGGTCGGTTCCTATCCAACTCGGATTCATATTAAGCGCAGGCAAAACGTATACATTGTCAATAAGGTACGTATCTCGAGTAAGATGTTAGGAATTTTTACATCTTAAATGTATTTACCTTCCGATAATTCTAGCTCCAATTCCGCTAGTTTCTCTCGGATCTCAATTGGCAAGCTTGTTACATCGATACACTGATCGGCCATGGTCATAATAAAGTTATCGTCCCCTAATCGCATCAATTAGTTATTTATGAGCCTCACCGTAAGGCTTTTTCTAGATGAAAGAGGAACTGTCTTCTCCATCAAACCATTTTGGTCGCCATCTCGATTGTTTTTGCCTGCAGGGGTCAGCACTCGAGAACCACGCCTAAAATCGCCGCCATGAACATTTTCATTTTTCAAACTGGATTTTTTCAATATATTTCCGGCTTAAAGTACGGATATAATTAAAATAAAATATTATATTATTCGGGGAGGTTATTAATCTAATATCTTATATAATTATTAACAAATTATAATAATCGGAACGCTAATTTAATTATTATTATTTTTTTTTTTTACATTCAAAAATCTGCAGGCAAAATATTATGTTTAAAATATTAATCGAGCATTGTCCTTTAAAAACTGTTTTCTAATTTTTAATTTATATATTCAATACAAATGATGCGTTGTACAATTTACATTTAAGATGTAATATCATTTCAATTGATGCTCGTAAATTACCGGTAGATGCCCGGTGCTCTAAGAGGTTTCAAATAGAAATAAATATGTTTACGTTTTATTCATTAATAAAAATTCAAACGATCCCTAAATTAGTAGGAGCTTAGGGCCTCGAGTCACTTGTTCGGTTTAATTCGTATACAATGCGACACATGAGGGGTGCGACTTCGCTGTAATATCTATGATAAATTATGAATTTATGGTAGAGTTACCAACTCTCCCGGCCGCATCGCCGGAATTTCGCAAAAGGTTTTAAATTCTGGAACTCTTAAATTGAGAGCTATTCTTCCTTTGCTTTCTTGGCACGGCGATTAACTTTTCGATTAAGCTTTATTAAAACAGACTGTTTTAATATAGCTTTCACTGATTCTAACGCTATCTACGATGAAACCTACAGTCTATCTTGTGGCCCCTTCAAAATCTAACATTTACGGTTTAATGAATTTCTTGTAGGATGCGTATTTTTCGAATTATTCTACTATATTGATTAAAAAATGCCGTACGAGTCCGGTTTACAGTGAAATCTGTGTAAACCGGATTCGTACGGCATCGAATACCTTTCCGGTATGGCAGGTTTCTGTGTTATTACGGTTTCGTTTTGGACAGATTTTACTATATCGCATAGTTTCAACACGAAAGTTATAATAGAAGAGTAAGAATAACAAAAATAAAGGTAAAAAGATGCACACTGTATCTGCTTGAGGCCACACGTTTTCGAGGGCAGCGTGTTCTTCGTAAAACAATCCTGTAAATAATAAATAAATTATAATTATAATTAAAAATATATATATAACTTTTAAAGATTACAATATAGTATTGTATTTAAAATGAATAATATTTCTCTGAGATAATTTTTAAAAATATAGGACGGCAAAAAGTTTAGAGCCTGTCCCCGAAGCACATAATTCACAGCACATTGTTACACTGTATACGACAAACAACGAATTTTAAAAGCTTCGTTCAAAGTTCAAGAGAAAGATAATTGATAAAAACGATTGTTAGAAACAATGTGGCGTCGAATAACTCGATTTCATTTATGTTCTTTAATTGTAATCTTTATTTTAGCCTGGTATTCTTACACGTTTATTCTTTTATTTTATCAAGATGATAAAGAAAGATTACAGGTTAGTGTCCCCGTATAAATTTTGTAATAATACGTAAATGCCTATATTTTGTGTATAAATTTCTATAAATATTATGTTAAAAGTAATATTTATTAATAAAATTCTCTATGTGTTAATTTTGAAAGATTCTTTCTTCCATATATTTCGTTTAAAATTATACAATTTAAATGTACTGTACTGTACACAAGCTGTATTTAAGTAGCAAAAATTTATACTTGTTTATTATTATAAATGTACTAGCCATACCAATGGCTTCAAAACACTTCTAAACATCAACCCCTCTTAAAATCTCATTGTAGTTCAACTTTTTTCCATATGAACAGTGCTGTATGTTCGCAATTAGATGAGCACACATACAGTATGATATATGAATTTAAAAATGTAATCTCATTTATAATGTGAGTTCCACATGTTTAAGAGTACTTTTTCTGACGGGGTATAAGCAGGTAAATAATGCTGCCGAAGCTACCCGAAGTACCAATAAAACTATTGGTAAAAGTTCTGTGAGTAAGCGGGCCACCAGGCATTGGTTCAAAAAATCGCAGAAAGGTTGAACATACTGTATTATTATTCAACCATTTTTTGACATCTAAACATATTAGGGTAATTATATTTTGTAATACCATAAAGTGTTGCAAGTAATTTTTCGGTTAATGTTACCTATGGTTCCAAAATGGCGGCTCCTCTCTGATTCCAGTAAATAGAAGAAAGGAAACAGTGGGGACGCACATTCTAACCTAACCTAACCTATTCTAATAAATTACCATAATTATTACCAACAAAATTAGGTTAGGTTAGAATGTGCGTCTCCACTGTTTCCTTTCTTCTATTTACTGGAATCAGAGAGGAGCCGCCATTTTGGAACCATAGGTAACATTAACCAATTTTTAAAATAAAAATTGCACCACGTTTTAGAAATTTTTAACTGGTTTACAATACAAGGTGGTGTTTCGTTTTATGTACGCAAACAATAGGTTTAAAATCACTGTAGAAAAAACTTATATCAGCCAACAGATAAGGGGCACTAGACCAAAAGGCGTATTGACATTTTGGACAATTGATTTAAAGATTATAAAGTACACAAGAAGATAAAGTGGATGTAAAAAAGTTCAGTTTCTAGTATCAACACTTCATGGTGTCTCAAAATATAATTTAAAGAAGGACACGGTTTCAACACAGAAAAGATATTAGGGAAAGCCAAAAAGCTCGCTAAATGAGTACTACAATGAACTCTGTAGGAGAGATAAGGAGGATCATTTGGAAGTCTGCAGTTCTTTTTAATTATTCGTCGCAAAAATGAAAGTACTCAAATGAAATTCTTTCCTATCCGTCTTATTCTGCAGATATTTTGCCAATAGACTATCACTTTTTTATACATTTGGACAGTTTTTGGCAAGGAACGTCTTCGAGAAAGAAGATGCAATAAAAAGTACCTTTGGCTTCTCATTCTCGTGATTTCTATCAAATTGGCATTATTTCTATTGAATTGGGAAAAGTGTATTAATGTTGGAGACAATTTTGATTGAATATGTAAGTTTTAAATTAAATTAATAAACGTTAAAAGTCGAGTAAAAATCGGCCATTTCATTTGCAACAACCTAAGGACGTCATGAATCTTGGCAGCCCGGAAATCAAAGAATAAATCATTGGATGCTAGAGGGAACAACTGAAAAAATTGTCAAAGCATATTATATACGAGTATGTACAGTATACTTTCGCTTTCATTACGTAAACTTAGGCTACTCTTACGTATTTTTAGATTTAAACTGTAGCTAATAGGCTACAGTTTAAGTCTAACTATGATTAAAAATTTCAGCCCGGCATTGTGACGATGTTCAAATAAATAATTGTTTTAGTTTACCAGTCACAATTTTTTCAATTTGTCCCTCTATCCACTACGGATCTGGATCTCGGAAGCCCAGCAAACTAAATTTTGTGGACTACCTACCACACATCCTATATTTAAAAATAATTCATATAAATTTTATTTAACAAATTAGGCCTATATTTAATCCATTCTGTAGTAGGCTACTTCGTTTCTATGGATATATTTAAATTCTTAAGTTCTTTGAAGTGGAAAAATTGACACAACTCCATCTTTGTAACTGTTAATTAAAATTTCAATACAATTATTATATTCGTTGTGAAACATATTGCGTAGATTTAAATTTATAAATAGCTTTCAATGCCACTGAATCTAAAGATAATGAACAACAAACGAAATTTTAAAATGTATTTTAAATGATATGTTTTGGAAAGTGATACATCCGATAACATTAAACGATTGATAACAATATGATTACAGTAAGCGACTTCTATTGTATTAATATTTTCATTTCCATGCATTTTAGATACTGTATATAATTTTCTTAATTCTTTTATCGATAAATCATTACAGTTTTCACTATTTTTCACTTAATTGCAACTCAATTGTATTCAAATTATTTTATTACAATAGATTTTTTTCCTAATAGATTATAATATTATAGTATATCTTTCTTTAATTAAGTATATCACTTATAATTGAATATTTTTCGACGTTATTATGCTAGCAATTCTTACTAGAAATTATGGTTTTTAAAGTGTAAATGTAATAGTATACGTACGTAATAATGTAGTAAGTAAATATAATGGTTCTATACGTAATAATATAAGTTATATATACATATATATAACCTTTAATATATATATTATTACGTGTTGAATCTCTCTCTATGTATATATTAAATTTCCTGTATGTTTTTCTAAACAGTTCAAACAATTCAAACATTTATAAAAAAATAAAAATGCATGTAAATAGACTAAAGCGGCAATGGTCTATTTATAATCGTTTTATTATTAAAATGCTTAATTACTGTTTACTTTAATTTTGTAATTTTATAAAAATTAGTTTCGCTAGCCAAAATCTGATATCGTTAATTAAATATTAATAGAGTATTTGATTAAAAATTTGTCATAAATTAAAAAAAGGATATTAATTTCACGCTCGATCATTAATTAATGAACCTACACACATTTGTAATAACAATTGACATTTTTATATTGCGTTATTATTACCGTACCAATTAAATATTGCGTTATTCTATAATTGTTTGCAAAGAAAATACAATTTAATTATGATTCGAAGGGAATGTTACAAGGTTACACGATTCACCTATTCTTCATACTATAAAGGTATATCGAGTTATGTGTTAGGATAAAATTAAGTTAAACGATATTTAAAATACCTTTTTAATTAAGCATTAAAATCTACTCAATATAATCCAGAATACAATAATTGGTTAGAACGGGGAGCATGATAATTAAACATCGATAGAGGGATTAAATAATATCGTAGTCAAAAATTACTTAATAATTTAATAATTATTAAACTTATTTTATTAGATTGATACAAGCAGAAATTCTTTAGAAAAGTTGGTTAAAATCGTAAATTTATCGGGAGTTAAGTTATTTGTCATCGATCCTCATCGTTTATTTTACTCGTTAAACGACGAAGAAAAACAATTACTTCTAAAGAGAAACTTTAACTTAAAAAAGGGATCCGAGGGAATAATCACTTTCGGAATATTCGAAGAAGATGGCGAAAAACTAGACAAGGTACGATTCTTTTATTTTTCGATATCCGTGTATTAAATACACATCGAAGTAGATCTTTGTTTTCCTTCATTTCAGGTAACTTTACTTCTGACAAAACAGAATTTTCGTTACTCTTTAATCAAAGACGTAGATCCTAACGAAAGAATAATACAAAATCTGGATGTGGTATTGGTTAAGAATGTCATCACTCATCGATTTTATACACTACGCGGATACGTTATTCATGTTGTCACGTATTTTCGTAGATCTAATTACTTATGGCATGGGAAGTTATCAACCCTTCCTGCAGATGTTTCGCACATTAATGCCGGAGAACTTCAATTCGGCAGACACGAAGGAGCCTTCGAAAGGTATTATTAAGCACAATAATTAGTGATGTTCTGTTTTTTAATTAATTTTCGATTTAAAGGTTTGTTCACTTTTAATTATTAAATTCTCATATCGTATTTTTGTTTAATATTGATCGATTATTACAATTACTAAACAATAAATCGACTGAAACTATACTTTAATTTGTAAGTTTAACGACCATCAAATGACACTACAATTAACATAATGCTTATGAATCGTATAATTTCTCGGTATCGTATATGGAGTAACGGTTGAAAATTTCGAAATTTCGTTTATAATCTGCCGGATTAGAATAATGTATATTATTTGAAGAAGAGAAAATTTCTCCTTGGATGGTATCGATGTAATCGACCGGCCTTGGTTTTCTGCTTTTGAGTAATTTTCCGGGAGTGACGATAAGAGGTTCGATACTCTTAGTTGCCTTGACCCGTGAATATCCGGTCACTCTATCCCACTGAGGAGATGCTGCGATTTCTCCGAATATCCCTTCCGTATCTTGATACAGAATCGGATAATGAGGCGGAAGAGAACAATAATCACTGTTAGAAGTGGAGAGATACTCGTTTTTTTCAGTGTTGGTATAAGTTCCTCTTTGATTTTGCCACCGATGGGCTATAATATCTGGTGCATTCCTATTCATTATCATATAGTTAGATTCTTTTTTCCCAACAGTGGAGGGCACGTGATATAAAAATTTCATTCTATTAACTGAGAAAAAATCCTCCGTTTCTTTTCTGTAAGTGTGCCAATCAAAATTAAAACTTTTCTTCGAGTTGGGAGCTATATTATTATCCGTAGTTTTATTTAGATAATAAATATCACTCATCTGTAAGCGTTGATCTAAATTGATACGTGCCGGATCGGAACACAACTTTCTTTCTGAATAAGAGCGGCGAATTAAATTTTCGCCCAAAGATGGAAGATTTGGGCGAAAATTGGGATTCGAAAATGGCTTTTCTTCATCTGAGCAACCGCAGGAACAGTCTCTAAAACGAGTATTCATAATCGTGAACTGAAACTGTAGGAAAACTTTTTTGAGAGCAATAAACTAATATCGAAAATGAAATAAATCTGCGATTGTTGTAAAACAATTAAAATAATTATTTGAATTGTTAATTATTAAATATTGATAAAAACGAATCGGTTAAACAATACAAGATAACACTTAGTTGTACCGGGTGATCGTAATTAAATTATCCTTATTCGACATATTTAGGTATCTAAATGCAATTAAATCTGGTACAGTGACATTTCGGGACACGAGGAAGACATTTCTGTAAAAAAATAAAGTATCAAAAAACGCCACTATGGCACTTTTGGTACCGCAAGCAACCCCAAATATTTTATTTGTACGAGGCATTCATGCTATACAAACACCTTAGCGATGCAGGTATAAGAGACAATTTAAGAAATTTTGTGGCTCTCTTGCGAAGTGTAATTTTTGGGCCTTCTACGTTTATAAAGGAAAATAAATGGTACTTTTGTACTAACTAAACTAATTCGTAGTAAAACAATATATAGGAACCACAGGGAGAACTATGAAATTTATATGAAGCGGGTCCTCCGCAACTGTTGTTGTTGCTTTAGCTTTACACTGGTTCCAGATATATGCTCAATATGGTCCTCATTCATTTAAAGACAATAAACGGTGTGTTCATAATTTGATTGTAATTAATGCCTCTCACATACAGTGCGATTCTGCCATTCAAGGCATCCAAATTTGCAATATGTTCACGATAAACTACACTTTTTAATTGTTTCCAGAATTAAAAATCACACCTCTGGCAGAAAAATGTATATGAAGAAATAGTATTGTACTATATGATAAACATACGTTTAATTAAATCCTGTATTAACGAGCGATTTTTTAATCATATTTTTAATTTATTTATGTTAAAATATATGCTCTCCACCTCAAATTAGCAGTGGCTTGCCCCTGTACATCATACTTTACCTGTTAGCAATAGAGTCGTGCCAATCATCTGACACTTTTGAATTGAAATAACATGATTTCCAGTTTGCATCAGTTCGTATATGGTTAATCGGGGCCTCCTACCCCAAGTTCTCATATCTGGTCTCGTCATTCATCTATTTAACTCTAATCTTGATATTGAAGAAAGACAGATGGACGAACAGACGACAGTGGGAAAATAGGTCTATAATTTTCTCATCTTGAAGCCGAATAAATGTCTTGATTCATATGATTCTCTTCAGCCAATAACCACTTTTTTTCTCCTCCTTTCGTAAATATACATATCTTTTATTTCCTATGTAAGGACTTTCAAGTGATTCAATTCTTTCATTTGTGTAAGTTTTGCACTGTTTTAATTTTTATTATTAAAAATTTCGCTTAATGTTACCCTAGGTATACAAAATGGCGGCTCGTCTCCGATTCCAGCAATCAAAAGACAGGGAACAGTGGGGACGCACGTTCTAACCTAACCTAACCTGTTCTAATAAATTACCATAATTATTAGCAACCAAATTGTTAAAATAGGTTAGGTTAGAACGTGCGTCCCCGCTGTTCCCTGTCTTATTGCTGGAATCGGAGAGAGCCGCCATTTTGTATACCTAGGATAACATTAACCAAAATTTCGTAATGTTTTATATGAATAAGTAATTTTAATAATTATTACATTATATTTACACAAAATAAATTTTTACTAGCTTTCAGATTGAGCCGTTTGAGGATGATGGAATCCATTATTTCGCTCCTAAAAATAAAGTTTATTTTCTGTTTGAACTTATGACCTCTCGTTTTCTGGACTGTAACTTCGAATCTACCAAAAATTTTATGATTAGATACCGCAATATAAGCGTTCCCGATATCCAATTTGGACTCGAGTTTATCGAAGACATTAAGGAACTTAAACGAGAGTTTCAACCGAAGCTGATTCCTTTCTGGTTGGTCAGTGGCACTCTATTAGGTAAGCTTTGATTTCAATTAGCCCACTAAAATTTAAAATTTTGCAAACATTTTTATTGTTGAGACATCCAGATTGATAAATTCAACAAATATATTAAAAAATTATTTTATTTAGGTTGGTATAGGCAATGTTCTCTCATCCCATATATTTACGATATTGATTTCGCAGCGTGGATAAGAGATTTCGATACGTCTCTGATTGATCAACTAACGAAAAGTTCAGTTCTTCTTGCAGCGTATGGCACGGTAAATATCGACTAGGTCAATTATTTTTTTAAATATCTCAGAAAATTAACTTTACACATTATAATTCCAATTAAATGCTGCGTCCAGATAGACGAGGTGGTTAAGGCATCAGCCGAATGCTCTAAAGCTCTGTTATTCTGCTTCGTATCTTGCTGGTATCAGTAGCATTTACAAAAGGTCTTATTTCAAAAGGTTTACATATTTCAAACAACTACAAGTATATCAGTTTGAAGCCATTGATGAAGCTACCGTAGATGCAGACTATGCAATTGCATAGGGGTCCAACTCGACTGGGAATCCATTTTGTTAAGAAGGGGCAAAAGACTGGAAAACAAAGTATACAACCGTACATTAAAGTAGAAAATATTGAAAATGAGTAATATCAGTATTCAGAAGGGCCCCGAGGAAGGTCTTTATTGTGGAGTTTGGACAAGAACCCAAAATTTAAAGCTTCAGCTGCTGAGCAGCGCCTAAGTAACAATAGTTTAAAAAAATAAATAATATAGAATGTGAATAACTAAAATGATTCTTAACGATTGAATTAATAAAAACAACGTTCATACTGTTTTAACTGTTGTATTTTATAGATTAAATTAAATTTATATATATATATAGTATATAAACTATGTTACAATAAAATGTTATTAATACAACTTCAAATAATCTTTGGATGTATTTACTATAAAGTTTAATTCATCTTGTTTTTTTTAATTATTAAAAAAGCCAGAAAATTCATTTCAATTTGTCCTGATGAATAAACGTTTAAAAGTGAATTTATTTTTCACGTATGAAGAGCAGAGTTATTTCTGGTATGGAAAACACACAATAGAAGATGGTTACAGTTTCAAGTAAGTACGTATTTTAAAAGTAGTGTCTAGTTTACTTGTATTTCTAAAGAAAATTGGTTAATGTTACCTATGGTTCCAAAATGGCGACTCGTCTCTGATTCAAGGAAACAGAAGAAAGAAAACAGTGGGGACTCACGTTCTAACCTAACCTAACCTATTCTAATAAATTGCCATAATTATTACCAACCAAATTATTAGAATAGGTTAGGTTAGGTTAGGTTAGGTTAGAATGTGCGTCCCCACTGTTTTCTTTCTTCTGTTTCCTTGGATCAGAGACGAGCCGCCATTTTGGTACCATAGGTAACATTAACCAGAAAATTTTTTAATAGAATATAGAATTTTATGAAAACTAAACTGTGTCTTTACTTAATTAAATAAATTAATTTTAAAATACAGTATATGCTCTCCACTTCAAATTAGTAACGTTTTGCCCCTGTACATCATACTTTGCCTGTTAGCAATAGAGTCGTGCAGGTAATCTATCTAACTCTCTCAAGGGAAGATTTTTTTAATTGAAATAAGGTTTGCACCGAAAGTTCGTAAATAGTTAATTGGGGCCTGCTCTTCCTAAGCTTTCTAAATCTCGTCTCGACTTTCAGACGTTACACAAACTTACAATTTTGTAAATTGAGTTGTGTTTAATAAATTAAGACATAGTCGCTCTGGAAACATTTTTTACTTCCCTAGACGATCTCCATTTTTTCTTTTGTTCTAGAACAATTTTTCTTTTAGATGACCGGACCTTTCTTTAGAGGCTACTCAGCCATCCAACATTAAAAAACGTTCTTTAAAAACAGGGTTAATCCAATTAAAATTATAAAAATTTTCTTAAAAATTGGAAAATGGGATCTTACGACGTCTTTTCTTACATCCATGTCCATTCGGGAGTTCGGGCCTTTATCCACTCAAAAAATGCGCTGGAAAATGTAGATTTAGTTGACTCGGTCCCTCTGGCGACGATTTTTCCATTTTAAGTTTTTTGAAGTACGTCGGATGTTAAATTTTTGTTTAATAAATTAAGACATAGTCGCTCTGGAAACATTTTTTACTTCCCTTACTATCCCTACTTCCCTTCCATTTTTTACTTCGTTTTTTTAATGTTGGATGGCTGAGTAGCCTCTAAAGAAAGGTCCGGTCATCTAAAAGAAAAATTGTTCTAGAACAAAAGAAAAAATGGAGATCGTCTGGGAAGTAAAAAATGTTTCCAGAGCGACTATGTCTTAATTTATTAAACAAAAATTTAACATCCGACGTACTTCAAAAAATTGAGTTGTATAAGAGTGCTTGCCAGCCTTTACTTTTACGGGCTGATAAAACACAATAAAAAGTATTAGAATCGTGTCGAATTTGATCCTCCGAGCTTTTCTGCAAATATACACGTTATGAGACCTCCCGAACCAAAAAATGACAAAAAAATGGGGAAAAAATTTCTCGTGTGTGCGTGTGTGTCGGTGTCTATTTTGTTTAATATCTGAGGATGGGGTGAAAATTAAGAAACGAAATTCGGCATGGTAACTTGTATATAAGGGGCATTGATGCTACTAAATTTTGGTGTTTATAGGTAGAGAGGGTGGGGGATAGAGGGGAGGTTTTACGTATCATATCTTGACAGGAGTCGTACTTAATAAAGATTTTTACAACAAAATCTCACAAGAAATGGCACGTCTTCCGCCAGTGTTTACACTTAATACAAATAAGATTAACAAGGAAAAAACTATTTAAATAAGCTTAAAATAAAGTTCTTGTTTGTACATATATAACTCGATAAAACATTTCAATATCTGAAATATATTATTATCATTTATGATTTTCTCTGATTTCAGGTACGTTTATCCAAAATTCACATTATGCTCGGCAGAATTAGTATACGAGAAGGTTCTTGTTCCTTGTAATCCCGAATTAATCGTGACTACAGAATACGGAAAAAATTGGATGATTCCCGAACCTAAAGGGCATTCCCCTTTAAACATAAAGGATAAGAAACTTTGGATTGTCGAACAACGAACTAATGCATTTCTTCCGAAACTCGAACATTAGAATAATTCTTAAATTCCACTGAATTTTTATGTCTAATGTTTAAAATGATTATAGCAAATAAACTTTAAAAGGTCACTAAATTTGCATTTACGCCAAGAGATGGCGACACAGTGCTGTAATATCTGCGCATTTGAAATACTGTGGTGCCTCCTACTTTCGAATTTAATTCATTCCAGGATGCCGTTCGAACTCTGAATCTTTCGTAGTCCGAATCAATTTTTTTTCATTAGAAATAATAAAATGTAAATTGATCCGTTTCCGTATCCATCTCGATAAACTTAAACAACAAATACACATAATTTAAAGTAAAAAATAACGCAATTAAATGCTGTATATAACACATGAAAACACAAAAACAATAAATAAAATACTTAAATACTGTATAATTTGGAATGGTAGCTTGTGTATGAGGGACATAAGGACTTTTTTTGTAAGTAATTTTCTAATTGTAAATCCAAGTGGATCATGTAACTTGTTGATACTACATACTTCTTTAAGGTAATAAACATGCGTCACTATGCAGCATCCATAAATACATTTATTTGTTCACTAAAAAGCAATATAAAGGTAAATTTAAATAGAGCAGAATAATGACAGACAAAAGATTGTCCTTGTATTTTTATTCCAGAAATTGCATAAGATGACGCTTTCTTTACACGAAATAATTAAGTTATCGGAAAATTTTTCATACAGTATTATGCTTTTATACAATTAATTTTTTATTTTAAACATTCTACAGTTATCGGATTGACATTACAATTACAATTACTGTATTTATATTTAAAACGTCATTTAAAAAATATGCATAAAATTTCTTTAAATTTATTTAGATAGATAATAATTAAATAAAGATTTAATTAAATGAAAACAAATTATAATTTTATGTATTAAATTTATTATGTTAATTAATGAGGATATTTCTCCCTGGGAAATATTCTAGGTTTGCAATCGGCATTTCTGGTCATTTCATATATCCAATCGGTATATCTCGATACATCCGTATAAACTCCGGACACGCCTGGTAATGCACAGTTTTTCCCAAACGAGACGATTCCGCTAGCAATATAGTAATTTTCAGCTTGAACCAGAAGCGATCCTCCGGAATCTCCCTTTAATTAATAATAATTCAATTAAAAATTTCGAAAAATTATTTATATTCTATAGTAATTTAATGTTTTATCCAACGACGAAAAAAATCTTTTTATCTAATATGCCTACTCTAATTCATATTAGATTCTAATGTTGGTTTGCTGTAATATATTATACGAAATATGATTAAAAAGTTCCCAGACTCAAACATAGTAAATAAAACCACTTAACACTGGTAATTGGTCAAGGTTTCGTGCCTCACCGACGAGCTAACCTCTTTAGAGTATTCCGGGTTTTTTTCAATTGTCTAACATGTAAATAGGGGCCATTTTTCGATAAAAAGTCTTCCTGGGAGGTAACAAATCCCTTGCAGATAATCCTTGTGTTGCTTTACTAAATTGTTTTTCTATACACATTAAAATGTACATAGAAAAACAATTTAGTAATACGATAATTATCGTACTACAGTGGGAATTTATAGGTCCGAAATTTAAAATTTGCAGCCCAATTTCTGGTGGAAAATGTAAAGACATATCACTTACAAGGCAAGCATCTTTTCCTTCTTCTCCCCCGGCACAAATCATGTTAGAAGTGATTTCATGTGCTAAGTGGCGTTGACAGTCTTCTCTCGATGTAATGGGAACGTCCACTTGCTGCAATATGTGAGGTCTTCCACCCTCTGCAATATACGAAAAACAAAATCATAAAAAATGCAATTCGTGACAAATATTAAGTAATTGTTTCTTACCGTAAGATAATCTTCCCCAACCCCAAACGGTGCAGATGGTCCCAGGAGAAAGAGACGAATCTTGAGGAGGTAAAATTGCTGCTCTTAAATCAGATGATCTTTCCAGAGGAACGGGTTTATCAAGTTCTAAAATGCAGATATCATTATTAAAAGTTTCATCTACGTATCTGGGATGCATATGTATGGACTTTACTCCTCGAATATAATTTCTGGCTTCGTTGGTAACGTAAGTATCGTAATCTCCGATATTTAATCTCATAGTTGATCTCAAGTGTTCTTTACTGAAATATAACCAATAAAATTAATTAGGAGACATTTTGTTTTAAAATAGATTTATTAATATACTGACCCGTAAAGACAATGGCTAGCCGTCATTACGTGCTTTTCGGTGATTAATGTGCCAGCACACGCTGCTTGATCAGTTCGAATACGTCCCGGGAAACTCGACGAAGTTATCAATCCGGCCTTTAAAATAAAGTAAATTATTAAACAAGATTTGTAACGTTACGTGTAATTTCTTAAAATAAATTCATTTATTCTTACAGCAAATCGAAATGAATCTTTATCGGCATCGCTTCCACCAACAATTCGATTTTTAATGTTGCTAAAATCCATATCTGTTAAGCATATTGGCCCTATAAATGGCAAATAAATGAATGTTAAACTAGCGTATTTTTTGTGTAATTGTGTAATTGTAAAGCGTATTAACAGTGGGTAATCGGTTAATTAAACTGTATCCTATATCGTTTATTTCATTTGTAATCCCAACCTTGTTTCATTTTTCTGACAGAAACAATTCTTTTATAATATTCGCGAGACTGTCGGGCAGGCACTCGTTAAGTTTTGCGTGGGTTTTTATTTTCGAAAAGTGAGAGTATAATAGCAAAGGTAGAGAGTGGGCAGAGGATGTCCGAAGTTGCTGGGCAGTATGGCTTAAATAAATCTACAGTAGGGCGAAGTTTAATCTTATCTAAGAAAGATACTGTATAATCAAGAAGAGCAGCTTAAGGAGTAACAAAAATCACATCTGAGAAGTAAAGAACACTGAAGAGCTCATAACAGAATCCGAAACTGATCTGACGACAGAAGAACGCCAAGAACTCTTGAATGAACACCAAGAAACTCGGCGAGATACGTTTTCTTCTGAAAAAGAAGATTAATGCCAATATTTGTCATTAAAGATCTTTTGAAGAAGTGGAAGGATGTGAAAACAACGGTCTTAGAATGGCATCCAAACCAGGTTGAGGTTAATAGGCTTGGGGATGGCTACAATTACAATGCTATTAATAGCGAGGTTGAGGCCGAAGTTTTAAATGCAAAAACGTGTACGTCGGACGTTCAGCGCCGCTTTCCTGTAAGCCTAGAAGTTTGACAATGGCATTCGGAATGTCCAGCATGATTCCACTGACGTTCCAAACGCCATTGTCAAACTTCTAGGCTTACAGGAAAGCGGCGCCGAACGTCCGACGTACACGTTTAAAACTTCGGCCTCAACCTCGCTAATTACTTCCGAAAAATTCTGAAGAAGAGAGAAAAGCAATCGACATTAGACAGATTTTTGAACCCCCACAAACAGAAAAAACAACTAATAAAAATGCAAGACTGTGTATATAACAATATATACACAGTATTGGGCAAAAGTAACGATAGCGAAGATTAAGATTATTACGTTATAGTCAACTTTACCCGTTTTCACAAAATGCAATAATTGGGTCCCCCTGTTCCCAGATTAATTAGAGAATTTTTAGATGGGTCTAAAAATACGTTTGATTTCCCCCCAAAACAGAAAAACTACATCTGCGTCTTGCACGTCGCTTTCTCTTAACACTTCCATTGTTACTTAACACTTCCATTGTTACTTAACTCTTCCATTGTTATGTAAGTGTCTGAATTATGGACCTACAGTATATTTTCCATGACGTCATAGTTGTCGTCTTGTTGTCACTTGCCTAACGACTAACTGTCAACTTTCCACATGAGAACGTATTCTCTGTTTAGTTCTCAGACGCAATTCTCATCACCTTCGCCCTAAAGTGCATCAAAAAGAACAACAATACTACGAGAATTCGGGCAGTTGACGCTCGGATCGCCTCTCGCGCAGTGATAACTTTACGTGGTGCGTTTTCTTCCCTGGGTTTTTTGTGCCGGTTCCCGTAGACTATCGATATCGACACCGGGATTAACACCGTGGCTTACGCCTGCCAAAAACGCCGTTACCGAAATCGTCGTTAGTGCCAGAACGCCAGGACTAAGACTCTCGTCATTAGGTCCAGAAACGTCGCCCTCCGCCCGACAGATTCACCGAACATCCTTTCAACAAGGTATTTATCGCCACGCGAACTCTCTTGTAAGCTCTCTCTCTCGTAATCGCGTCGTTAGTTCCCTTTTCCCTTGATGTTGTACATAAATCATGCTCCAAATAAATATTCGTTATGTTTTAGTTAAAGTGGCCTCTGTTATTTCCGGGGCATTGTCCCGTCCTCCATCCCGAATCCGATCGCCCTAAACGCGACCGCTCGCGCGTCCGTTCGTGGAACCGCCGCAGCTTCCGTGTCAGCTGAGACACGGTGGTGTCAGTCCTGACGTGACACCAAAGAGGTGCCGACCCCCCGGTCACAGTTACTTAACTCTTCCATTGTTCTTTACTTTCCATTGTTATTTAACTCTTCCATTGTTACTTAACACTTCCATTGTTACTTAACACTTCCATTGTTACTTAACTCTTCCATTGTTACTTAACTCTTCCATTGTTATTTAACTCTTCTATTGTTACTTAACACTTCCATTGTTAATGGAAGTGTTATGCCTTAATCCTGTCCCTCTCCTCCGTGGGGAGGAATTTCGAAAAATCCCTTCTTAGTGTGCATTCTCTAACTATGTTCCAAATTTCAACTTTCAACTCTACCGTTTGGGCTCTGCGCTGATTATTATTATTATTATTATTTTTAGTATAATCATCATCATCATCATCATCATCATCATAAACTCGTCTGGATTATATATATAGATTCGATAGAGGAAAAAATAAGAAGACCCATATTTTTTCTTTTATAAGTCAGATCAGTCGTTTATATATATTATAAAACGGAACAAAGCTTAATTTTGAGGGTAGTGATGGGTTTTATAATAAAAAATGTACCGTTTATCTCCCCACTCCACGACCTTTAATCACCATTACAACAGTATCAATCCCCCTAATACACAAACTTTCCTGTAAAATGCTGGAGATTAAATTATTAAGAGGTTTAAAGTGATTCAATATTACAGAAAACGGAATTTTATGAAGTAATAAACGTTTCGAAATAAGAAATAAATATTTTTATATCTTTTATACAACATCCCAGTTTTAAAAAAAATTAGTTTAATAGACGATTTTAAATTGCAATATGGCGGCTTTATACGAATTTTATAACTACCGATAAAACTTTTTATACTAAAAATTTCGATATATTTCGATTTATGATTTATTTAATACAATTATATTATATTTATATTTAAACACGAACGATTTTAAAGTCAAATATTAAAAATTAGCCATCAAAATAGAGTAAATAATTTGTGCTATATAAACTAATTATATTAAACAATACTTTAATAATTTATATGTATTTCGAAAAAATTACACTTACTATTATCAGATTCGTAGGAGGAAATCTGAAATATTTGAAAAATTACTATTGTTATTTTATGTTAAATTGAGAAAAATTAACGCTGATTATTCCTTGTTGTAAAAGAATATACGGAATTTACTTACTCCTTCCGCGAAGGCAAAATAAAATGATGAAGTTAATACGAATAAAAAAAATATCATTCTAGTCCAAAACCTCATTTTAAAGTGGAACTCATAAGTTTAATACAGTTTTTAAAGGGGGAAAGTCGAAAAGTAGTTTCTGTGATGATGAAAACACATTTACAATCGTCAATTAAGAGCAGCTGTTATCCAGATGCAGAAACATCTACCTGTTCCCGTGATTAGTAAAAGTATCTAGGTGGCATTTTATAATGTCTAGCAATTAAAATTTTATAAATTAGTCGTATTTTTTTCGTTAATATTACTATAATTACACCTTGGATTTTTTCATTGCTCGATTTATTAGCTGTACCCGTTTATTAAAATCGTATTTAAACATTTTAATAGACTTTAGTATTTATATGTGAGAAAATTTAAAAGGTAATGAGAGAAATATTATAAATGTTAATCGTTTTTCTGTATTTAATAACACTGGCGATAAATTATAATACATAAAATTGTAAAATTCTCACAACCAACAAACTAGCGTAACGTAACAAATGAACAATACCGTTTAGCATCTATAACAATGGTTGTCTATTTCGATATACGTATATATTATTTATTACTGCTTTATATTCCTAATAAAGACTAGTTTAATACAGTTTTTAACTTATTTTAAACGATAACCGACCTAAAAATACAAATGATATAAATGATGTCGGGGTCAAATAAACGGTTTCATTTACACATCTGTTCATTTGTCTTCGTTGTTCAAGACTATTAGAAAATAAAAATGAATTATTCTAATATGGGACAATTTATCGAATCGTTTTAATAATAAACTAACTTATTTTAGTTATAATTTATGGAATAAATAAAATGATGCAGTAGGCGAGCATTTGATAAGTGACGTTGAGTTAACGTCATCTATTCCTAGGCTTCAGCTACTCAGCTTTATGAGTAATACGGCCCTGTATTACATTGTATTATTCTGATTCTTGTAGTTAAATTTTTTTTTTAGAACTTCATGCTTAATCGTTGGGCAGTTGGTTGGGGTATTTTCAATACAGTAATCGTGTATTGTCTGTGAATGTCATAAGTAACAATGTTTAGAGAACGCCATCTATACAGCAATCAATGAAACATGTTGCGTTACACGTACACAATCGAGCAAATATCAGAAACTTCGTTTAATTAAAGTTCTTCTAAAAATATGGCGGGTAGCGAGGAGAGGTTGGTAACACTTGCTAAAGAAAATGAATGCTTCTGTAGCCTAAACTTAAAGAAAGATTGTGATAAAATTTTAAATAAACAACGTATCGGAAAGTATAAGAAAAGAAATGAAATCTGATGGTAAGTACTTTCGTACGAATTTTTTATTTTTGGAGCATTTCGTCGTTGCTATACTATTCGCATTGCCGAACGACTGCTTATAACTGTTATGTGAGCAGCTACTGTAAATATGTACCGGTCAAATGCGTAAAGAGTGAACCAGCCTTAAGATAGAACTTTGTTCTATCGTAAAAACGTAGAAAAAAGCCTGTTTATAGCTATAAACAGGTCATAAAACTATTACCTTGCCTTGTTTGCTATATAAGTTACGTGGAAATTATGACTTAAAACTAATAATACGCTATACCCACGATGGCCTCGCGTGCCTCATACAACTCTTCTAGATCCATATTGTGGCTCCCATATACTTATAAAATTTCGTTTTATAAACTTAATACACACTACTTACACATATATAATATTTTTGCGTGTTTCTATACTATTATATAGTGTAACATACACAAGGATTGCAAGGGTAACTTGCAATTAAAAACCTGAAGTACTGTACTGTACATTCATAAAGTCGAAGGAGTTAAGTGATTGTTTACGTAATCATTCAGTCATAGCGTACAAATAAAGTAACAGCGATATTTGCTGTAGAAGAGTAATAACAATACCGTACTTTAACTATATATAATATAAATAGATGATCCGGCTCTGGCGTATTTCTAATAGGCAGCGTATGGTTCCTATCGTGACAACCTCTCTCCTACGCTAAATTTTACAAATGTATTATTTATAAGACATTTATAATACTTTAAAAGTTGTTATAAAACGGTAAACCTTTTATTAGCTTTTGTTTTTATGAATTTATGTGCACATCTTTATAATTATTTGAGCGAGAAAATTACCGTCTTTGATGTATCATTCAATGATAAAATCGAACAAAGGTGGTGGATCTGGAACGACGACATCATTAGTTGTCGCAATCGGTACACAATAACCTTACCATCTGCTTCTTCAGCTTTAATTATTAATTAAAAATAATTCGGTCGTTCAAGCGTAAAGGCAAAATTGTGATTTGAGTATATATTGTTAACAGTGGCACTCTCGCTAATTCGAACTAATTATTAAAAGAAATTGTTCGAATTATTAAAAGGTTGGGATCAGTGGAGATTATATAAAGTAACTTAAGCAAAAAACATAATTACATACAAACACATATATTACTTTCCTGATTCTCTTATTGTATATAACAGAAGGAAAGTATGGCGATCTGTCAAAAAGTGACCTCCCAAGGTTTTTACATTTTTGGACTCAGAGGACTTTGAAACGTCTAGAAAGGCAAAAAATTCGGTTTTTTCCCCCCCTGTATGTATGGATGTTAGTGTGTGTGTCAGAGGCATGATTTTGTTCACCCTGTTTGAAGCTTAATAACTCCTGTGTTTTTGTTAGAAATTTCTGAAATTTTACAGGGAGGTTTTTGTATTAGAGGATTGATGCTATTAAATTTTGGTGGTGAAAGGTCGAGGGAGTGGGGAGATAAAGAGGATCGTGTGTAGTATCTCGAGTAAGGTCGGACTTAATGACGATTTTACTCGTTATTAGCATTTACAATTTTTTTTTATTATAAAATCCATCTCTACATTCAAAATTAAACTTTTGACCATTTTATAATAATTAAAAATATTTTAAAATAAAATAGCGTAACAACAGATGGTGCCACACACGCAGTTTTAAATGTTGCCAAGAAAATTAAACTCGTTGCTGGACTTTTTAAAAAGTTTTTATGCTGTATTTGATATGTAGAAGAATACCGGGTGAGATGCCCAGAAGTAGTTTATTAAAATAATACTCAGTAGAACACGTCATTAGTCATTTTAACGTTCTTCTGTTTAATTATTTTTCCAATGATTGTTTTGTCAAATAAGATTTTGTTTATCGTTGCTTTAGTGAGTTGAGATCACACTTCAGTCTCAGTACTTCTCAGGCTTCATTTGAAGCGCTTAATAATTTAATTATGCAAAAAAAAAAAAAAAAAAACAATTATGCAACTAGCAGCGCATGGAGACAGTCTTTGACAGCGTGTGATAAGCTGCTGATGACCTTATGGATTTTGGACAACCGCATATAGTTAAATATTAACATCGAAATAACTTCCATTTACAGCTGTGTTTGACAGTTTAATAATTTCCATCTCCTTTCCTGCTGGTAAATGTGGCTGTGATGCCATGGTTTATGCCTGCTCTTCACTCTCTGGAAAAATAGCCAAGGAAACCGAAACAATGTTTCCATGTGACTCCCATATTATTGGAGATGGCGCTCATGGAATGACTAAGCATTTGATGAAATCTTATCATGACGACGGGCCCTTGACAGCTGTCCAAGAAGTCAGGTACAATAAGAAATTACTGTATAGCTAGAAATGTGATTGAACAATCATTTGCTCATGTTACAGGAAGATGGAGAAGACTGCATTATTTAGATATATCAAAAATTGAGTCAAATGGCTTGTGTGTTACAGAACATTTGCATTACAAGAGGAAACATCCTATGTAAGTTCGCCGATCTTTAGGGGGGGGATCGTTAATCCCGCGACAGGATGGTCTAGGGTCGTTCGCGTGTGGGTGTGAGGGAGGATGACACAGACAATAAGTGTCTCACAAAGAAACCCGTTTATTTAAATATAAAACAACTCACACTATGCACAGATCGTTACAAAGGTGAACGTTCGAACGTTTTTGTGCCGATGTGTTTCCTATCGTCGCTCGATAGAAGGCCCCGGGGCAGCGGCTGGTGCAGCGACTCGTCGGTTGGCGTCGGCGGACCTTTCGATGGACACCTTGGAACACCTCTTGTTTCCCTTGAAACCTCTCGGAAAAGTCTCTTGTCCTTCCAATTCGGCGATTACTTCAATCTCTCTTTTTCGTGTTGTTCATGTTGATTGGCTCCACGTCCTTCCTTTCTCTCTTCTCGATTGGTCCCTCGCTTGTTTCCAAGCGAAAAACGACCCCTGTTCGAGTCACGAGAAAGAACCGCCTATACAAATCAACTTGACACCCTCCGTTTACTCAGGATGGAAAGAATTGATGGAACTTTGAAACTTGCGCTTATATTTTTCCTATTGTCGTCTAGTCTGAGAGATTTTTGAAATTCAATGCTTTGATATGAAGTTCCTTTTTATAATTAACTTTTCCCTTTTTCCTAATTTTAATGATCTAAATTTCGTATACGAGCGACTTGTCAAAGGTCCATCTATACTGGAGGACATTCGTCTACAATCATTACTCATTACAATTATTGCGTTTTATTTTACATTAGGCCTTTTTGTCTTTCGACATCTTTCTCCTTTTTTTTCATGCGTCGCGGTTTCAAATGACTAACGCGTCAAATCCGATCTTGGATCGGTTTTTTGTCCCTTGTAACAATGGATGATTTTCTACATTCGTTTTAACAATCTTCTAATATAAATAATTACTGTTAACCCGTTTTGGGACTTCACACCTACAAGATGATGTATTCTTCTAGTTCATTGTTCTAGTTCATTCGTCTAGTTCTAGTTCATCTATACTCATTGTCATTCTCAGCCTGGTTCCCACTTCGACTGTTTTATCTTGGTAAAAAGTTAATTTTTTAAAATAAAAGTACATTGTTCTTAGTGAAGAAAGATAAAAGTATCGAAATATAATATTCAGAAATAAAAATATTGATGTATGTCCATATTAGAAATGTATATTTTTTCCGATATTTTAAATAATATTACGAGAAAAACATTAGATATATGAAATATGGCCATAAACAATTTCTTTCTATCAAATTACGGATTAAACAGGTTTATTTACAAAAATTCAATAGCGAATAACTGACGTTAAATATACAGAGGGTACAGTATGCTTTTTATGTGATAGTATCTGCGTTTACAAATTAACAATTTTTAGTTTTTTTACACATTATTATGCTATAATCTAGGAAACTATGTTTAATACACAAGACATACTACAGAAAGGGTAAGAAAGGAACGACAGTCATTGTAACTAATGTATTATTGAAAGTTTCATTCATATAGATAATTAATTTTATCAAGATACATTTTTCCAGAAGAAAATTGCCGATATATCTCGTAAATATAAGTAAATTTTATTATAATTTAGATAAAAACTCATTTTTTCCCACGCATGGCTTCTTTCCCCTCCCTTTTACTCCTATACTTGGAACATTCCATTTCATAATTTGATGTAATAATAACGTTTAAAATGATTCTAAATAAAATATTGGCACTTAAAGTAGGTTAATATATATTGTCATGAGTCTCAGGTTTATTCATAAAAATGTAATAATCTATACAATAATACTTTCTCACGTGCTCCATGTGTTCGAGTTTGCAGCTGTAATTGAAGGTAATATATAAAGAAACAAAATGTTTATATTATCAATAGTTATAAAAGATATCTTATTTTCTCGTAAAAAAACAAAATAAGACAGAAGAAACAGACAATCACTCGATATGTCTATCGAGGACATTCTATAATTCATTCCAAATTTCTAATATCGACATACATGAATATTTTTGTGTGTGTGAATATTATATTTTGATACTTTTATCTTTCTTCACTAAGAACATCTTAAAATATTAACTTTTTACCAACATAAAACAGTCGAAGTAGGAACAGGCTGAAAATAACAACGAATTATAAGCTCTGTTCTGGGGATGTAAGCTTGTTTGTCCCATCTTTGATATAATTCGTTTTTTTCTGTATTTACACTCAACTTACGTATAAATTATTGTATTGTGCTGTTTATACTTAGTAGCCTAACTTTGTTTCTGTTTACTAAATTGAATTTCACAGTAAAATACTCGGGTACTCTAAATTATAAAAGCCACACAGATTAAATGGCTTAATTTTTACAATATCAACTTAAAATGGATAAAAGCATTATTAAATAATTATTATTTATTCGTGTATATTGACTTCTTTCGAAGAAATACTCATTTATTTTACGGTTTATGTAAGCTGAAAAATTAAATTTTAAACATATTTCTTCATATTTCTTGGTGTTAGCTTTCGGTCACGTGATCAATTTGCCGGCATAATTCTTACAGTGATCTTTGTCATATCTGATTTGCGTATTAGTGATAGTACATTACTAATCTTTATTAAACAGATTTAGACATTTTATATTACTTAAATTTGACTGGATTAGTAAAATAATTATATAAAATTTTTAGTGTTTTGCTTTTAGAAAAGCTTCAAAGGCACGTGACATAACAGTCATCCGATGTTTCGCGGGAGATTTTGCGCAATGATCTTTTTTATATCTAATTTGCATAATTATAATGGTAAATTATTAATCTTTATTAAACAGATTTAGTTATTGTGTATTAATTAAATTCATCGGTTTTTGTGGAAGAATTTTTTAAAACTTTTAGCGTTTATTTAGAAACTTTTTGTCACCTGATGACATTGGACAAGAGCATTTTCGTTTTGTCTATTGTATATGATCAGTTCGCGCCAGATTTCGTGGAGTGTGGTTTGGTGTTTGTATTTTCTCATTATCTTTTGAAGTTCACTGCGATAAATTTTTATTACGTGGATTGATAGATTTTGCGTTGATTGTAATGGATATTCTAAGGCGTAAAGTTTACTGTGAATTAGTTCTAAATTCAGAAAGAAAAGTTGAAAATAATTTATTTTTCGACAATTAACGAGAACTGATCTTTGGATATAATACTTGGATATAAGTGGAAGTATGTATTATTGGACTACTAATTTATTTGTGCATATAATTATGTAGTTCTAGTTTCGAAACATTTGTTTTTTAGTATTTATAAGCGTGTTATTTAGACATGTGTACCAATTTAGTGCTAAAACGTAGAACTACATCAAAGACCGATTAGAGGTTTTTAGAAAAACTTATCCTTTAACAATTTGATTTGATTATTATGGTTAGTGTTCATGTGTATTGTTGTACTGTAAATTACTTCGTTTTACTATGTTAGAGAAAGTAGGTCGCACATTGGATTGAGGACTGTTCACTTTTCAGAGTGAAGCGGACCCTCTCAGTGAAGTGTGTTTTAGGGAAGTTATGCATTTTTTTTCTGATGCATGCCAATGATGAATATTGATTTCAAAATTAAATATTAGTCAATGACGATCTCATATGTAATAAATCTGAAGATGAATATAAAAATATTTCTACATTTTTTTCATTGTTTTGTTGTTTCTTAAAGTTTAATTTATTTAAATTTATTATACGTAAAGTAAATTTATTTACCAAATGCTAATATTTTAAACTGCTTTAATATTTCGGTGTAAATTTGAACAACGAATTTTAAAATTTTAAATAAAAGATATACTGAAATTTTTTTTTATTTACAATGATTATGTCACTTCTACAAAAAGTAGAACACGAGACGACCTTCACCCACATTTCAGTCTGGGGGGAAAGACCGCCAGGTGTCATAGTTATAAACATAACAACCTTTACGTCAGCTACCGTTGTGGATGAAATTCGTTAACTGTCAATTACAATTTCTTGCATTTGATTCGCAAGTTGGAAAAAATCGTCATTACTTAAATGCCTAAAACTTTATAAAAATATATAAAATTGAAAATAAATTCAAAACTTTTGAAAAAATCGTATTGGATGGAAAATCAAAAAAGAATTTAATATAAATTTGAAAAAAAAATTTAGCAAAAAACTACCGCGAAAAAAATTCATATATAAAAAAATTATGTGACAATAAAGAACGATTTTTTCTTTACTAGACGTAACTGTTTAAATTTTTTTTTCTAAACGGAAACGGGAAAAACGCGTGGGAAAATTCTTAAAAATTTTTCCCACGCTTCTTCTCCACAACTAAGTGGTAGCGTCATGTCTGACTGTTCCACTGTTAAGAGGTTAAAGCTACAAAGGAAGAAGGCAATAACGAACACTCCAAAAAATTAAATATGTTGGAGTACACCGAGATAAATCAAATATTTTTTTAATAAACACAGCCAACACCGGAATTAAACCGTCAGATTAATACTCTGAAGCATATAACAAGGACGAAGTAACAACTGAATTAAAATTCCTCAGACAATCACTCTACACATCTGAATAACTGCCAGTTTTAATACAAGCATTCCTTTTAGAAATCTGAATGTGGGAGTTATATTTTCCATTATGCTTAAATATTACACCTAAATATTTATATTGCAAAACTACTTGTATTATATTATTTCTAAACCACCATTTATGATAGAAAAAATACGAAAAAACAATGACTTTAGATTTTAAAATTTCAAAATTTCCCACCTGCTTTGCTCTTGCATGTAAACTAAACCCCTTCCTCCAAACAATGTATATAACTACATTATCAATTCTACGTTGATTATTTATATAATCCATCTTTCGTTCCAGATCCAACAATTTCTTGTTGATATTATTAATAGGGAGAAAACTCTATTCAGACTCAACCGAACCCATTCTTGATTCAATATCGACTAATCTGTCCTCAAAACCAACGAGTGCCTCATCCACATTCTTAATCCATTCCGTTAGATGTACAAGTTGCCATATAAACTCCTCCACATTACTATTCAGAGCAACATGCATGCGCAATAATAAACGAACACCTGTTACCTCAAAGCTCTGATTTTGTAATGATTCCACAACCTTCTCATTTGGCTGGGACTACCTATTCTTGTGTTCTCTTTGGGACAGTCAGAAAAAACGTCTTCCTCTTTACTCCTTGAGACGTAATAAACAGAAAGGCTTACCTAAGAACAGAAGAAAAATTGATTATCACGTCGAAACAGCGGATAGTCTTCCCAATATACATAATATAGACTTTTCACAGGGTAACACTTTCGATTCCACAAGGGCAAATGCTATGTGCAATCTGTCTCACATCAGTAATGATATACAGTATTATAGTCATTCGATTACTGTGACAATGATGCGTGCATTTCACGCTTTTTCGTAGTAATTAAGTGAATATAATATATATCATTTTAAAATTATATCCTATTTTATAAGAAGTATATTTAGTTTATTATTTTCTTAAATTTTTGCCAATAGATGGCTTTACGTGTAACCCAGAAAATCGAATGGAGATAGAAATTAATTAATTTATAAAAATTCAATAGATATTTTGGAGTGGAGTGTACGACATTACCTAAATTAAAATTATTTGGAACATAACTGCTGAGCTTGGTAGCAATTGTTCGAATGGCCTAAGAGTGTATAGCGAACAAACAAACAAACATCCTCATGTATGTATATATAGATTAAAATAATTCTCTTAATTATTGTTGAAGCTCCATGTGAAGTCGTGGCCATGGTTTAAACAGCTCACTTTTACTATTCTTTACTACTTGTAGAATATAAACGTAATACTGAAAACAATTACACCAATTGTGGTTTGTTTTAATTTTTAAACAAGAACAATATACAAATCTTTTCTGTTTCTTCTATATTATAAAATTTCCTTTATAAAAAATAATAAAAACGTTTTTCTATTTTAAAAAACTGTATTTTTATTTTTAGCATCCAATAAGTCGGTTACATTAATGAATTTCCAGTTAATTTACGTTAAAAACATTTATAAGATTGAACACAATATGAAAAAAATTTATCATAGTACAGTTTTTACATTACTTACTTAAAAGTTTTACATCAAATTCAATTTACATTAGAATAAAGTTACATTAAAGTATATTTAACAAAAAATATAATATGAAGTTTCTACAAGAATTAAGAAAATTATAAATTATTGAATTTTATAAAAATAAATTCCTATTTAAATTCCCAAAAATAATCGTTAATAATTACATTATTATATAACGACAATTCCCCAATTTAATTACATTCATTAAATTGAAATAGGACTTTCTCTAATGGATGTAATTGAAGCTAACTTTACGAACTTAACATGCAGGTGCTGGCTGTAAATTAATTAATGAATAAATCTGTTTAAATGATGATTATTTATGAAATGAAAATGTCTATCTACATGATATGAGCTCCATCTTGTACATTTGAAATTACCCACGCAAGCTAAATATTTTATAAAGGAAAACTGAATTTGCAATTAAAATACAAAAATATCTTTAAGATATTATCGATATACGTGATAATGAGCTTCCTAGTTATAAATTCTAGGTTTACAATAGGCTTCTCTGGTCATATTATATATCCAGTTTATATGTTTCGATACATCAGTAAAGAAATCAGGCGAAGTTTTCGTTTGACACGTAGAAACACCATATGAAGTAATTCCATAAGCAACGTAAAAATTATTAATTTGTACGAGAAGCGCCGATCCGGAATCTCCCTGTTAAGAACAAAATAAAATATAAGTTAATTAACTAGATTTTTTAAAATTATAATAAAATGGAGAAAGAACTATCTCAGCTGATAGTGGTTTCAAGTGTGAAGTCAAGATGTAGCTACCCAAACTAATGTTACATTAAGTTTCTGTGTTATTGGTATATGTGTCAACATCTAAAAACTTATTAACTATGTGACATGTGTTCAGTATTGCAGCTTTCTGTAGTGCCATGTATATGGTTTTATTAAGGTTTAATGTTATTAGACTTTTGTGTAGCGTGTGGTATAACGCCAGTAGAAGAGAGGACAACAGAAATAATAAATACCTTATCCATCTTCCACATCTGTCTTTGGTACAGAGGTGTCTATTATATTTATTATTATGTTAGGTTTAGTGAGTTACACTTGGTTGACACCGATTGCTGGGTACTATGCTGGAACAGTGTCTGGCATAGAACCCAGCAACCGGTTAATAAGTTCAAGTGTTGTTTGTGGGATAAGGTTGCTGTGTATAATTATTCTTTCTTGATCAACAATCCTTTGTACGATGACAGTGAGGTGAAGATATTATTGTGTGAATCTACGGTGTAGTTAAATTTTTAAAATTATAAATTGCGAAAAATTTAACGTAAAAGTGATAATATCGTAAATTGCCGATCTGGTGTTTATCGTAAAAAATTGTGAAACTGCTTACATTTTAAATTTGTATGTTTTTCTCAGATAAGTTTAATAACAATCGACTTACGAATGAAAATTGGTATTTTGGTTTATATAATGATTTATTATCATCATTAAGCGTAAAGACAGGCGTTTTCTGCTCAGACATTTACCGCATCAAAACACATGTTAGTAACTATTCCGATTTCTTTTTCCTGAATAGCGATACATTAGACCAGTGGGATCCACTACGTTTATACTTAGCCGATGAACTCAACATAAACGATATGACTTTATAGCATATATTTATATATTAAAGTTTTAAAAAATTGTTATTTTAGTAATGTTTACTTGAAAAAAAAAACCTTCGGAACATCGCCCATGCGACCTTCCAAATGAGGTGCCTGCCGGGAGGACTTTCAATAAGGAAACTGGCTCTTGCCATATTTTCCCGAATATTTCCGAAGAATATTAATTTTAAAATGTTTATGTAAAAAATACTTATATATTACGTACGTTGCAAGTACTTTCTCCATTACTTCCTGCAGCACATATCACAGAATTCTTTTCAGACTCAGTCATCCATGACTCCTGACAACGTTCCTTCGGTAGAATCATAAGGTCAGCTCGCTGCAAAACAGAAGAACTATCTTCTAAAATGGATAAAAGTAAAAGTAATTATTCTTTTAATAAATTAAAAAAAAATTTTAATGAGCAATTTATATTTACTGTAGAAAGTCTTTCCCCAACCCCAAACGATGCATGGCGTATTGGGACTAGGTTGAATATTTAGTGGAGGTAAAGCTACAGCTTTTAAATCTCTTCCTAGAAGAACTGGAGGAGAAAATTCAATGATACAGATATCATTGCTACCGTGTAAACGGCGTATATATCCGGGATGCAGGTAATATTGCTTAATTTTTCGAAGATAATTTGTAACACCGTTATTTTCTCGAAGATCGTAAGCACCGATATTCAGCGTCATAAATCTTATTAAAAAACCTGCCCTAGAATATAATATATTTTATTTATTCAGATTAGCGAATGGTTTACATTTAAATTATATTATTAATGTTCATTTCTTACCCATACAAGCAGTGAGCAGCTGTCATCGAATGCCTCTCAGTAATTAATGTCGCAGCGCACATCGGACTATTGTTCATCATAATAGCAACCTTTCACAAAACGTTGAACAGATTATTCAAAAGATTCTCCTAATATATTCCTTCTTCTTTATATTTAAATATAAGAAAACTGCCTCAACTTACCACAAAACGAAAATCGTTTATCCTTGCATTCTGACCGTTAACGACTCTTGCCTGTCTAGCATATTGAAAATCCATATCCGTTACACATGCTGGTCCTTAAAATAAAAATAATATAATTAGAAAGATAAAAGAGAAGCACAATACTTATATTAATTATATCCATTATATCCATATTATTATATATATTAAAAAAGAAATAAGTTACTTACTATTATCTTGTTCGTAGGAACTTATCTAGAAAACGTTTGAATTTCAAATTATTATGAATAATTATATTAACGAGGATTATTAGCGAGATAATATTTTACAATTAAACGTACCTGTTGTTTTGTATAAGAGCAAGAAACGGTGATAAATACTATAAAGAAGAAAGATATATTACTTCTTAATAAAAACATTTTAAATTCTAATTCTTTATGCTTTTTCTTCAATCAGAAGCACAACAAAAATAACTGAATATGATATCGACTTGAATGGACTCAAATCTAAAACAATGGAATTTGTTTAACATACGATAATTTCTTTGAATGATTGGAAACGAAATCCCTCGTGATATAATCTAATTTCTTATTAGTAAATGATATATCCTAGCATAGAGTTTAATTTCAGCTCGTCGAATTTTTGTAATTTAGAAAGATGGGGATGTTATTATATAGCAAAAAATATAATGATACGTTACATAAAACCCATTACGTAATCTTTGTTTTTATCAGAGATGATTCTTCAATATAATGGTTTAAAATTCGCAAATTCATTTCTTTAATACTACATTGCGAATTTTATTTGTCTATAGTTTTGTATTGACTAAAATAAATCAATTTTTTGAAATTATATTTTTGAACTCGTATACTATAAGACTACAGAAAATAATTTTCAAACTTTATTAAATAAATATTAATAACGTACTCTGTAAATTAAATTAAACTTTCATTATGAAAATATCGGGTGTACTGCCAACGTTTTAGGAAGGCAATAAGGACAGTTGCCAAGAGTATTAAATAACAAAAGTAATCTTTTTATTCTACTACTGAAATGAGCTCTATGACGGCTGGATAGTCGAGGAGAGTAGGCATCAGCGTAATATTTTGGGGATCCGAAATCGAATGCGGGTGAGTTATATTTCTTGGGGGATCTCTTCAGGATATGTCGAACCACTCGGCCGCCTCCAGGCAGACGTTCTCCTGCAACTGAATGATGATAACATACAGTTGACTACCAAAAAATTAGCAACAACTTAAGTGTTCCCACACACTCCAAAACTTCAAAAATTTACACTCTGATGCCAACACAAAAACTTCCCAGCACACAGAATAAAGGTGACTTTAGGGAAACCAGCCAGTCTGGGCTGGAAGGTTCATCCACTTTACCCATACTTTGCGCCTATTGACTATCATCTATTTCGCGTCCTGCAGAATCATATTACCAATAAACAGTTCAGTGATAATACCCATTTGAGAACGACACTCGAGATTTTCTTCATAGAAAAATTGCAGTCGTTCTATACTTACTGTAGTGAAAGTTTGCAGCAAAGATGGCGAAATGAGATCGATATTGATGATGAGTACTGCAAGACTGAATTGTAGTCGTTGTTGAGTTAATTGTCAATAAAGGTTTTTTTTTCAAAATGACTAAATTGCATCTTTACAACCTAATACAGGTATCAAAGCCTGAAATTCCCATCTTGCCTAATGTTTTTTTTTCTTAATAAAGTAAATATTGCATTTCTTTGTTACATATAATTTAGAGTGTTTATTATTGTGCTGTATTTATTTTATTGATTGAAAGGCTACATGTTGTCAGTGGCGTAGCGAGGGGGGTGCAAGGGGGTGTATCATGCACCGAACTCCACTCGCAGAAGGGCGCCCAAATAGTCTCCAAGGCAAACTATATATGTTTCTGGAGGGGGAGAGGGGCGCCAATAAAGTGTCGGGCGCCAGTTATGTTCGCTACGCCACTGCATGTTGTCATCGCTGATGTTCACAAGATTACCAGATTGAGAGATCAAATGAAAATTTATTTCCCAGAAGTAACACGAGGAGCTAGGAAATGTCGCACTTGTAATTGTCTTGATACGTGTCGTTTGAAACGTTTACATCTCGAACATTTACTTTCTATCGATAACAGTTAAAACTCTGATAAATAAATAAATAAATAAAAATACTATACTCATCATTATAAGGTCAAAATTAGGTTTAACGTATGTAAACATTTGTAGTCACAGATAGTTCTGAATATTTTTACCTGAACGTTACCTTATCCATTCCTATTCCGTGCATGGTAGTGCCCACAGACCCCATTAACAGGACTGTAGATCTCAGGCTTCTTTTGTGTACATAAGACATCTTACGAGTGTAATCCGCAGTACTGACTGACACACTGACTTCTGATCTAGATAGCCGGGATTCAATTCCCTGGAGTAAGCAACAAAATATTAATTTCTGCTTTGGATCTCATTTGTCCTTCATTGTAATGATTACAATACACCAATCCCTCTTTTTAAAACACGGTCGACAAAAAGAACACTTATCCTCTTTTTACCAATTAATTTCTACACGAGGAAAAAAACTGTCTTATTGTTAGAAAAAGTAAATTTTTTGTTGAAATCAAGAGTTAATTTATCTTTTTTAAGCACAGACAGTGCTATATGTATTATACATCAGAGAGAGCTGTATGCTGATTTTGCTACCTTGTGTTTACTATATTAACGTACAAATAATGTTAATAAATGATAAATGATGTTATAGTAAAACAAGCTCGTGTTTCTTTTGCAAATTGCTTATTTTTTCGTTCCAATGAAGTTGTGGATCCTATCAAGTATTTTCTTACGAAATGCATGTACAGGAGAAAAGACAGAGAGGCAGAGGACTGTTAGTGTAAACAAACTTTGCCCTATAGAGATAGAAAGGAAGGAGATATAGAAATAGAGAAAAAGTATTATTAGAAGAGGAGGAAAGGAAAGTAGAAGGTTTGAGATCCCAAAGGTGCCTCGCCATTTATTAATAAGTATTTTTTACATCAATTATAATAATAGTATTACAATACAATTTACAATATTTGTGTATACAGTATATACAATTTATGACACGTTTTCAATAGCGACAATAGACTTTACAATACAACTAAGCTACAATACAATTAATTCATGTTTGAATTAAGACAAGGAATACATTAACGAATTTTATTAAAATAAAATATATATTTCCAGTAAATCAATTCTATATCAAATTATCCATAAATTATTTTGTAATAAGTTTTGACAGGAATAATGTTGTTATGATGATAAATTATATTAGGAAAATGTTAAGTCATTTTTTTTATAATAATTTTGCAAATATAAAATAATGATAAATTCATTTAATATTTTGAAATTTTGTAGAAAAGTACAATCTAAATAATAACATTAATACTCAATAATTATTATGAAATTAGTCATTAAAATATTGAAAATCGTAATTGAAATTTGAAGTGAAAATACTGCTAGTGTTGTTCTATGCTTACGATTTTATCATCAAGGGATTCATATTATAAGAACAAACAAATATCTGCTTCGATCTCTTATCCCCAGAGAGTATTATTAGAGTATTACGTTCATAAGATTTTGCCGGGGACTAAATAAACAATAATGTTTGGACAATATTACTTCTGTATATTTGGAAGTAATATCGAAGAAACGTAGAATCGTTTTCCCCACAACTATCATAAAATACTTTATTAGGAATTTACAAAATTTAAGAAAATTCTTAAGTAGACAATACATAAATGTAAAACAATAAAATAACAATTCTACGGCGGAGTCTACCATTTATTTGAGGCTACACTTATATGTAAAATGTGCCTATGAAAGGATTAAGGAATATACTTTTAACATAAATGAAGTAATCCGAAAACGTTTTCATAATAGAAGAGTAATATAAAATATATCATTAAAGTACATATAGAATTGTTATATTGTTTCTCAAATTATTAACTTCAAAACAATGTTAAAAGCTGATATATTGAAATATAATTCGAAAATTTATGATCGAGATCTACAAACAATAAAGGAAATTAATATATCGTAACATTAATTATTATTTGAAACATGTTATATTATTATCGATTATTAGTGTTATTAACACTGCATTTGTAATATTTATATATATGTAATTAGTTGGATAATCGGAAAATCTCATTTTAAAATATGATTTATGAATGTCGTAAATTTATATAATATATTATGTTTGTAACATTGACGAAGTCATTTTTATATATTACTTAACAATTATTTGTTAAGTTAATTCAAAAATACGTTTAAATGTTTTCATGAATTGTACTTTTATAATAAATAAATTCGATTATTTTAGAAGGCATGATTTTACCAATGGCTACGATATTTCCTACGATTTTGCATTGATTTTGCAATTTGCTCTTATACTTTGGCATTAAGAAAGCTTTTTTTCATATTTATCCAATAAATATAGAAAAAAGCTTTCTTAATGCCTACGGGACGAGAGGAGTTAACTATATACGAATTTCCGATGGAAACCGGAAGTCACATTATTTTAATTCAAAACTTTTTCCCTGAAAGTAGTTAATTTGATGAAAGGCACGACTCCATTTGTAATGGAAAAGTATGATGTACGGGGGGCAAGACACTACAGTACTAATTTGAGGTGGAAGATACACACTTTAAATAAGGTAAATTAAAAACTACGATTAAAAATTGCATTGTTACGATGTCACAATAAATAATTGTTCGTCGTAACATTATTATTCGAGTTAAGAATTATTTCTTATAGCAGAATATCCTCATTAGCTAAATTGTTTCTTAACGTATTTAATATTTAAGTTGAAAAAGATGTCTTCGGATCGCTCGGGTGAAGAATTACATCGTTTCAAAAGTGCATCACCGGCAATAGACGAAGATGGGGATATATATTACGACCCTATTAATTTGGAAGACGGTTTGGAAAGTCTAGGAATAAAGAAAGACAGCCAAAATTTGGAATTAGGGTCGGAAGATAAAGAACATAAATACGAGTTAAATGTGAGTTTAGGAGACAGAGAAATAGAGACAAAAACAAAAGTATACAGTAACGATAAAGAGGTAAAACCTACTGAAATTAGAAAATCAGTTATCAATAGTTTAGGATACTTGATTAAAATCATAGGAGAAACTTTATCTACCGAAGACATGGACGAAATCATTCAAGAAGACGTTAACTGCGACGGAAATGTAGGTTTGCATAAACTCTTAAAAATATTCGAGAAAGAAGACAGTTTAGACGATGATATCAGTAAAAATGATGCGAATTCTAATATAGATGCACCCAATACGCCTAACATTCGAGAATTAAGAAAAAGAATGATTTGTATAGGTACTATAACAAAATCTTTAGGAAAAAATTTAACAGAAGAAGATCTTCAGGACATATTAAATGAAGATCTGGATTTACAAGAAGTGCCGATCTGTATGGACTTTGCAAAACTTTTAGAAATCATGGAGAGGAAGCTCTGGGGATTCCAATTAGGTATTCATAATGAAGGGGTATTAGAATTAGGAAGAAACGATATTGTAACTGTTCAGCATATACAAACTGTTTTGACATCATTAGGAACAGTTATGATCGGTCTCGGGCAAACCATTTCGGACGAGGAATTCGGACAAATATTGAAGAGAGATTCATCCGATGGAAATTCTGACTTTTCAAAATTGATATGTAATATGATAGAAAAAGAGATAAAAGAATCCGATTGCGGTGTCGATATTATTAGAGATTTTGGCGTTTTCGATTCGAGAGGAACAGGTAATAGGCCTACTTATGTGGAAGAACTTCGCGATGCCATGATGAGCGCAGGAGATATATTCGGCCAGAGAGAAATGGCAGAATGTCTAAAAGATATAGAAGTTAATGAATATAGACATTCAGCTACGTAGATTATGTCACCAAAGTGTCGATGAAACGAAATCAAGAGAAATAAATTTTTTACAAATGCTACCTTCAACATTATTCAAAATCCATCTGTTTACTTTAAATATAAGAAGGATTTACTATAAATAAAAATTATTTTTTCGCCATTTACTTAATTAAACTTAAATCTGTTTAATTAAGTGGTACTGACGGGCAACCCTATATATACCAACAACTTCAACTCACGAGTCTTCACGGGTGTGTTTACGTTTATTGTCAGATAGCAGTCGATCGCCACCCTGCAGATTTAACTATCGCAGTTAATTTTAAATTGGAACGATTGCTTTTCGAGATTTCTTGAAATTTTCGCAGATAAGTTATTAATCAACGAGACTCACTCTAATAAACTATACCACAACACCTCAAATATATATATGTTACTGTGAAAGACCGATATCTGACAAATGTCGAGATTCTCCGGTGAATATCAGCATTCACACAGTTGTTTCGTGTATGTACGAAAAATTTGCTAAATATCATTATCTATCACTTACAGTGGCAAATGTCGACATTCAGCATGCACTGATAGTGAATGTCGAATAAAAATATTTTTCTTGCGTTAAGTCAAAAATGCAACTTTTTAATATATGATATATGTCAAAATAGGAGAAAGCTTGAGTAACAGCAATGTTACTTAAGCAATAAACTGTTGAACTTAAGACGAACAGTATATTCTTAATCAGAAAAGAAAAATAATACCCATAATAAACTTACACGTAAATCATGTGATTAACGTCATACAATCTCATTTATTGCAACAACTTAAACTCTTATAACACTTTGAATTGCACAAGTCTCCCTTGCTTTTACAAATGCATTTAGTCGTGGAACACTTCTTTTTGCGATTACAGCCTTGCCTTCCACTTCTCGAATTAGTTGCAGCTGCTTCTATCAGGGATAAATCTTACCTAACCTAACCAACAAACCTTGCATAAGACTGACAAACAGCAGTGTTCGAGAGTATAACTTTTCGTTTTGACCTCCGCCAAAGCTTATCTGTGCTTGTCGACATACACCGGCGATTGCTCGAATGTATAATAATACTAGCAGATAGGCCCGGCGTTGCTAGGGCAAAGTAACGATAGCGAAGATTAAAGTTATTCTTGCATTCTGTGAAAAGGTTATAGTCAATCTTTTCACAGAATGCAAGAATTGGGTTCCCCTGTTTCCAGACTAAGAGAATTTTTAGGTGGGTCTAAAAATATTTCGATTTCCCGCAAAAACGAACAAAAACTGCATCTGCGTCTTGCATGTCACTTTCTCTTAACACTTCCATTGTTACGTAACACTTCCATCAACGATGGAAGTGTTAAGACTTAATCTTGTCCCTATTCCCCGTGGGGAGGAATTTCGAAAAATCTCTTCTTAGCGTGCGTTCTCGTGACGTACCCTAACTGTGTACCAAATTTTAACTTTCAACTCCTAACCGTTTGGGCTCTGCGCTCATTATTATTATTATTATTATTATTATCATCATCAACTCGTCTCGATTATATCGGTCTTTCACCGACGTATTCTTTATGTGTCGATATTCATCGGAGAATATCGTCATTCTCTAATTTCGGTCTTTCTAATATGTTATATATATATATATATATATATATATATTGTTATAATTATTCCGTTAATTTTGTATTTGAATTTGTTCCGTTGTATCTGTGTGAGAAGCCGAGTTCTCAAGGCGTAACAATTCGAAGCCCTTCTTTTGCAATGGTCTGGTGAAGACCGCTCACGTTGTCACTGGATGTCTAGGAGGTCATAAATAGAGTGAGAAAAGGTCGCGGATAAGTCGATAGGGCCCATTGTTTGAAATAAGACAGGTTGATAAGTTCGCGAATGACAAAAATTTAATATTAAATTAATAATATAAATTAATTTAATATTAACCTCTTATTTTTCTATATTTAATATAGAACAATAAGAGGTTAATCTTATAATATAATCGAGATGGGTTGATAATAATAATAATAATCAGCGCAGAGCCCAAACGGTTAGGAGTTGAAAGTTGAAATTTAGTACACAGGGTACGTCACGAGAACGTACACTAAGAAGGGATTTTTCGAAATTCCCCCCGTGGGAGAGAGGGAAAGGATTAAAGCTTATCCTAAAAAACTCAGCTTCTACTGTACTATTTTAGATGCATTTTTTTGTTTTTAACTGCGCTTTAGTAGGGTACCACGCGGGGATGAAAGAAGTGTATTCTTTAACAATGGAAGTGTTAAGAGAAAGCGACGTGCAAGATTTACAGGCACAGATGTGGTTTTTTGTGTTTTTGCGGAAAATCGAACATATTTTTAGACCCATGTAAAAATTCTGTAATTAGTCTGGAAACAGGGGGACCTGATTCTTGCATTCTGTAAAAACGGGTAAGATTGGCTATAATGTAATAATCTTAATCTTCTCTATCGTTACTTTTTGCCCGAGCAACGTCGGGCTTATCAGTTAGTTACTGTTACCGTGGTTTCACCTCTTTATTAACTTCTAAATTCTTTATCCGATATGGACCAGATTTTTCATACTTATTTTTAGGACAAAAACCTGCAGGCTATAGCGTGGCTTTTAGATGAATATGGAGTTATAATAAAAACTGACGAAGTTACTGATGACTGAAAAATACTTGAAATCCTCTTTGAAAAAAAAACTGAGGAAACCAGTTTGAAAAAGTGGAGCTCAGCAAAAACATATAAATGAAGAAGTTTTGGAAGTTGTGGTATAAGATTACTGTAAGAAGATTTAACAGTAAGATTCGACATGTGAAAAAGTGCACATTATACAGACTACAACTAGACGAAGTTTTGGATGAAACAATGTCACCATGATTATAAATCAGGAAAACAAGTGATCCATCCTGGATACGTCAAAATCTGTTCCTCGTTACTTGGCCACCCCATTCATGCCGAATTCACTATGGTCTAAAAAGGGCTGTTTTAGTACTCTCAAAGGTGGAAAGAACAAAACATAAAACAAAAACTTAGATTTTCTTATTAAATTGTGAGTCGGATTTCAAGAAGCCACCAGTTTTAATGCTTAACTTATCAGTGTTTAATTAGACTATGGGAAATGGACTTGGACCACTTTCACAATAAACGATTGTGCAATTTGTTAACCAAAGGATATTCAATTGTTCAAAGCATATAAATATTATTAGAAGATATACTGTGAGTCGTCGTTGATATCATAAGCATTGTGACCGATGTCAAAGTCAAAAAAATGCTCATAGTCGTGAGTTGTTTTGCCTTTTGCCATTTTAAATCACATGACTTTGGAGACCGTCAATAAATAAACATTTCACCCTAAATTATACGTAAATTACATGTTTTTTTCAATTTTTTACTAATTAAAAATATTCAACAACGTGTTGAGTAAGTTTTTTCATTGTGGTTTTCGCTCCTGGCCAATGGGCTAGCTACGTGGAGTTTTCCGAGTTTTCTTCGCTTCTGTAACGCCTGAATAGGGGCCGGTTACCCGCAAAACACCTGCCGGAAGGCATTATTCCACGCGTAACGACCATCGTAAACGCATACAACTACTATTTCATGACAATTACGTCACACTTTACAGGGGGAGAGATATAGCCTAGAAGCTCATTCCCAACTTACCAAGACAAGACATTCAATATTAAATTAAAAAAAAAAGACAAAAAGAATGAGTTCACCTCCGAGATAAGCATCCTAATTTAATGAATATTTTTCCTCTTCACTTCCTGTAGTAAAATTGCCATAAAGCGCATAAACGTAACTTCCTCTTTGAATTCTCATATAAATTCTCAGAACGTAATTTCCTTGTTTAGTTAAAGAATGCATTTTATCAAGACCTAAATGAAAATGTTTATTATTTTTAACAATTATACATGTATTGATGTCTTTAGGAATATTATTTTCAGTAAATTTCTTAAAAATAAATTATGAAAGAACTTTTGAGACTACGAACTCTAAATTTAGGTATGTTTGAACATTGTTAAGCCGAATATCACAATTAGTGGCAATGATTTTTCGACAAAGCTTTATTTAGATAACAATCGATCGGTTTAGTTGGTTAATTTAGAATTAATAATTATGTTTCTAATAGTAATGATGTATGAAGAAAAAAAATGTAAGTGATTCATAATTAACCAAAAAACTTCAAATTTACTGAGCAAAATATAATTTTAATAAGTTGGACGTTTGTAGTAAAACAATGGCATGAAAAATTAAATCACATTAAACAGAGGTCTGCCAGCACATTTTAAAAATACGTTTTAAACATTAGTGGAAAAATCCTCAAAAAATACAAATACAAAAAGCAATTTGTGCATAAAAATATTACGCCTATTCGTTTCAACAGGGCCGGATTAACCCACTTTGGGGCCCTAGACATTTTCTTCTTACCGGGTCCCTTCCCTCTTCCACAGGAAGAAACATAAAATATTTTTTTTAGATTTTAGAATTCACAATAACCATATAAAAAGCAATATATTTTTGTTTATTATATACACTTGTCCAACAGAAAAGTAAACTATCTTATTTAAAAATCTTTTCAAAATAAACACTTTGACCGGGCCCTAGACATTTGTCTCATTTTTCTGTGCGATGACCCGGCCATGCGTTTCAAATATGTTTCCTCTACAGTAACAAATGAGTCATTAATTAGTGATGTGAAAACAGTAAAGTTTGAAGGACACCACGACTCAAAAATGTGGAAACGTTTTCAGTTATTAAATGAGGTAAAATCATCATGACAGGAAACATGTAGTTGAAAAGAAGGCTTACAGTAAAGCTTCCACAAGCTGTACCAGCGCTAGAAAACGATGTATTGTCGACCAAGTGGATTACTTTCAAGGTGATAGTGCGTCAGTGTTTTAAACTATTCAAAGCAAGCAACTATAAGCCGTCCTCGAACTTCTGGATCCTACCACGTAGAAATGACGTGCTTACTTTTTATTTTGTATTTTTGCGGTATGATGAAAACGTTTCGAGTTTTGCGGCATGTGTGTATTGTTTCTAATATTGTGTTACTAAATACAGTGAATGTAATAATTAATGTAACCAATTTTTATATTGCAATATGAAAATTATTCAATTCAATATTAAAGCGCGATGTGCGGTTGCAGATCCGCAAAGGGCCAAGATTTTTTTTTATGCCGTTGCGAAAGAAAACCAGCATTAGTGTATAGCAGCTGTCGACCTGATCGAATATGCTAAACCAAATTGGTGTACAGCAGTCGCTTTTTCGTCGGACTTTGTGGCAACCGCATGAGATACAACGGGCACTGATTGGGAGACAAAAGACTCCGTTTGCACTCGGATCTAGTGGAAAATTGCAGACAGCAAAAGTGGTCGGCAATGCCTAGATGCATTTATTAATGCCAGATATTCTTGTCGACAATGATGCTCGGTTGTGTTATCAGTACGGGAACAGAGTTAGGAGATAAGAGCCCGGATACTCAGTCGGTAGTGTGTTAGGCTCTCAACCTAACGGTCCGGGGTTCGAGTCCCCGATCGGGCGAGATGTTTTTGCGTTGTTCGGAGCATTTTTGTAATTGCTGTATTTGAAACTGAAGGCTTGTGTCTTTATGAGAAATATGTTTTTGTTACGTCATGCACATTCATCCCCATGTTGAATAAAGGACGTAAGCATAGTGCGTTATGTCTATTAAATTCTATACATTGCTGATCGACTTAACTTTCCTGGAACACTCAATGCTATCGTGTTCCAGGCTGATGTTTCTTTATAAACGCCGAATAAAGAATTCACATTACTATGCGAGTATTTTTCAATCCAACGTACACGAAATAAAAAAAAAAAAAAAAAAAAAAACACGACCGATAAATATTCTATGTCGCTTTACTAATTTGACATTAGTCATCTTTATTTAATTAAATAAAATTTTGCTTTCCTTAATTTATTATAATTGTAAATTACTAACTTCTGTATATGAATTTGCACCGAATGTTCTCATTTTCAACTAAGTTAACGTATCTCATATTTATATAAATAGAATAATGCAAAACAAGGAAGAACGGAATGAGGAATTGTTGGTAATTTTGAAATAGTAAATTATTTTGCGTTGACACCTACAGACAATAAAAATTGTTATAAAAATAATTTTCATTGTTTAGAAAATAGTGGCGCCATCTTTCAAAAATTAAAGGAAGTAATTATTATCTATTGATAATTATAGCTAACAATAACGATTATATTTATAGAATATTGTACGACATAGCCCGGGACGCCCCCTAATGGGCGTTCTAGCAGCAGCGGTGTCATTCCGTGGTATAAATAATAAATTCGTATTACAAATAAAAATAATAATTTATTGTTAATAAATAAATTATACTATTAATTTAAATAATAGCTGAAAACCATCGCTAGAGACGCCCCCAGTGGGCGTTCTAGACATTCTGTTACAGATTACAGATATACAAACAATGGGATGTATATAGAAGATAAGAAATAGTCTTGAATTTCTTCATATAAGTATTATTAATTGGAAATATAAATTAATTCATCATTTTCACTGCACTGTTCATTGTGTAAACGATTACATGATTATTAACAATGTTATAAGAATTATGTTTAGATACACGAAATTCTTTTTCACCTACGAAAAATACCTTTAGTTATTACGCACAAAAACGAAACATTTTACATTTTTGTATATACTTTGACTACACGTAAGATAAAAATCGTTCTAGTAATTGCAAATTCTTCCCTTTTTTTTCCTACTGAATACGTGCTATGAGTATATGTTCAGAATGCTTAACAAACAGTAATTGTAAATTAGAAAAGGTAATTCGTACTTGTATAATTTGCCGATGCAGTCCTATGCATAAAACGTTTGGGGCTAGCCGACTACGGTGCTCTGTAAATCTGCACAATAAGAATGTGAGATCTGGAATTCCATCAGACTCAAAATTGTAATAATTTTCCCTATTGTAAACATCCTCGATAGAAAAAATTCCTAGCCGAGAAAATATGAGTTCCTGGCCGTATAACTGTCAACTATCCGTTGTTCTTAAGCTGTATACAGATTATCTTGCAACTTAAGTTTATAGTTAACGTCCGAATTCGTCATATATTTTCGGTCCCGGGAACACCTATGACCCAAATCGCCATCAACAATCGATCACGTGACCGATTTTCCTAGCCTAAAATTATAAAAGCCGCTTCTTTCCCCCCTCCGGGGAGTCTTTTATCTTCTGCCGGATCAATCGCCATCGCAGGTCGTCACCGCTCTGGACCTTAAGTTCCAGCGTCACCGCGCTCAGTCGTGACTTTATAAAAGTGTGCCATTCCCGGATACCTATATACACTTCTTGGATATCGAAGTGCTAACTCGATAAGGAACTTATTATAAGGTATGAACTAAACCTGTAAGCTCTCTCTCGAACCCTACGCGAATTAGAGAAATTAGTCAACTTTTGTAATTGTGTCCTTTGTTTAATTCCAATAAATCTTGTTTTAATGGTTAAATGGTGTCTCTTGCGAGTGGATGGGAGTTGAGATGGGGTCAACGATAAGGCGAAAGCCTTATCGTTGACCCCATCTCAACTCCCATCCACTCGCCCGACAAGAAGTGTCCCGACTCTCGGGACCGAAATCGTAAACTTAGCCATCTTGAGAAGTGAAAGGTCAACGACCTTTGACCAGAAAGGGGAGATACGACTTCCTCCTACCTCCCTCGATCTCAGAAGAATAATAAGCAAAGAGAAGAGAGACAACATGTGGTTTGTCGTTCTGGTCCCTTTATATTAAATCCGATTTGTGAATGAATTACGAATCGGGGGCTCATGTACTGGTGTTGTAAGAAAAACCTATAGAGAGGAACGAACGCTGCATTTACAGGAAATGTGTAAAAGTCGCGGCAATTCCCTTGGAAAGCATCGGTCGAGAGAGAATTGTATTCGGGACTGTTTTCGCACGAAAAGTAATGAAACGTAACTTACGTGAAATCGTGGGTTGCGGGAAAGCGCAGAGAGCAGTCGTGGCCGAGTGGTTAAGGCGATGGATTCGAAATCCGTTGGGATTCTTCCCGCACAAGTTCCAATCCTGTCGACTGCGTGTTTGTCAATTAATATCATTTTTTGTCGGGAAACGTAATTTGTTTCGGGCTCGGGCGTAAGTTGTGACACAGTGGAAATTGATACGTAGAAATTTCTTATAGTTTGTGTTTTTTGTAATAGTCATAGTGGCTTAGTTGGAACAGTAAACGTGCGACGATTGACAACAACAGTTATTCGACCAACTTGGGTGCACTCGCCCGAGAGTGGCGACGCCATGTTAACTGATGTCTCACGGTCGATCGCTACACGGATGTCAAATGAACATCGGTATAGTCAATAGCCGAAATACTGAGCGTGGAAAATGTGAACCTAGAATTAGATGACAATTTTGGAGGCTGCACATGCGATCAAATGTAATCGTTACTCGAGTGGTACGCGCAGTCTTGAGGAGGAGGAGAAGGAGGAGGAACTGCAGTTGCAAACTTGTCGTTTTGCAAGCGTATGTGATGGAGAACTTGACGTGCAAAGACTGGAAAATACATTTGAGCGGCGATTGCAGTGACCGTGTGGATAGAGATGTATGTGTTTTTTACTCCAGATATTACGAGAATAAAATATTTCATATTAGCTGTGTACTTCCTCTTTTCTTTTGTTTAAGCCATAGTTTAACACATCTAAAAGGAAGTTTCAAATTCGTTATAAATGCGAAAATAAATCATTCTCAAGAGGGATGTTTAGTCATTCAATAAATCTCATTATCTTTTGTATATTTCGCTTCCTGGTCTTTATCACGTATAAACTTTTAACTGTAAAATTCGGACACCTTAATTTAACAAAATTTCAATTTTATTCATAGATTAGAAAGGGTCACTCAGTAAATTTAACAAGGTAGATTAAAAGGGTGTCCTAGACTCGAAGTCTATTCATTTTTCGGTTGAAGAATTATCATAAAATGGAAATTTTTATTTATCTTTATACGGACACAAAACAGGAGAATATTTCATTTTTGAATACATATTACTGTTAACACAAATGAGTATGCAAGAAATTTTCCGCGATAATCCAACAGAAAAGCTGAAAAATCACGAAATTTGCTGAAATTTCCAAACGTTTTACATTAAATTCCGTGGTGACGCAACAATGAAACTCTGACAATTTGTTGCGATTATTGTTATTGCGAACAATAGGATTTTTGGTCGTGCGATTTAAAGTCTTTGATTTCAATCGTTTTTTTTCAGTTTTTTATTATTTGCAGTAATTTTATCGGTAAGTTGAAACTACGAACTTTCTAAATTTAGGTACTTTTAAACATTGTTAAGCCGAATATCACAATTAGTAGCAATGATTTTTCGACAAAGCTCCATTTAGATAAGAATTGATCGGTTTGGTTGGTTAATTTAGAATTAATAATAATGTTTCTAACAGTAATGACGGATAAGGGGGGAGGAGGAAATGTACACGATCCATAAAGAATAAAAAAGTTCAAATATACTGAGCAAAATATAATTTTAAAATGTTGGAAGTTTGTAGGAAAACAATGCTATATAAAAACTAAAATCACATTAAACCGAAATCTGCCAGCACATTTTATAAATATGTTTTAAACATTAGTGGAAAAATCTTCGAAAAAGTATATAGTGTATTTACTCGGACACATGGCAAATTTCATCACTAATTTTTATTCAGTTGATAATTCATTACGTAAGTTTTATTCAGTTGACTGAATAAAAATTAGTGATGAAATTTGCAATGTGTCCGAGTAAATACACTATATAGTTATTGTTCAAGTTGCAGAATAAGTACCGGCACGGTTTCATAAATACTCCAATAAAAATACCGCTTCTCTTTTCCTTATCTCGAGAACGGAGTTAAATAGATAAAATACGAGACCACATATAAAAATTTAGGGGCAGCAGGAGACCCCGACTATGTACCAGGTATGTACAACTCGAAATCGTTTAATTTACAAACGTTTACGGTTTATTTTATAAGCCTGCTTCGGGTTTTATTAAACTACAAATTTCCGAAATCCCTACAGTTTATAGATTCAAACCCGAGGCACATACGACCAACAATCTCTTAGGCGCTGGGCGACACGACGGCCACCCACCGAATGCTTTCAATATGCAGTTAGTGTAATGGTTACAAAAGAGTTTAATTTGCATAAATTTGAGCTTTTGTTATACTGAACAACAAAATTCGTTTGGGTCAATTTTATCCTAAGAAGCGATGAAAGCAAGGGATAGGACCCAACCAAGTTTGATTTATCCACCCGCAAGTTTTGTCAGCACCTCACTGATAACGAGAAAGGCTTAAGTTTAAAATTTGAGCTCTCTAGACCCAGTGGTGTTCTTTCTGTAGAAGCATATGCACCGCCAAATAAACAAGAAAGCACTTTGCGCTTTTCAACTGCTTATATTTCGGCCATCCTTTTACAGAAAAACCTGAAATTTTGCATGCTACCTAAGAAAACAACTATTTTTCAAACGAGTAATTCGAACGTATACTGACTACAATGACAGTCGAACACCGGTTTAAATATAGTGTGAATGTCCGTACAATATATGTTGCCCTCGTCCATTTATAGACGATTAACAGAGTCTTTAAGCTGGTAAAAACACTGCTTTATGTTTTGGTTGTCACTTTGCAGATCATCACACTTTAATCTAATCGAGGTAAGTTGAACAACCAGTGTAGAAATGTCTGTCCGTCAATTCAAAACGAAGAAACCTAATCCGAGATTAAATGTCAAGTCCAGCAAATTAGCCGGGCTCAATTTTTCTTAGCAACTTAAGGTGTTGTGGCGTGGATAAGTTATTAGCCGACGATTAAAAACGTAAAAATAACGGCATTATGGCTTTAAAAATTTTTTTAAATTAAAGAGTCGAGAGTCGATAAGTTTTCCTACTTCGACTTTCCATTCCTGATAATTGAGAGAGAAAGTCATTTTCAGTTTTCATTAATTTCATCAAAACTTTCCAATTTTTGTAAGGGTTTCGTCATCATTTCTTGCACAAAAAATTATGTTATAACATTGAAAAAGTTTTATAAAACATTAACTAACGAGAAAATATACGAAGCCATAACAAAGTGTGTTTTAGTGTGTTAAAAACAAGTTTATACACTAAAACGGTTAGAGATAAACAGGTTCAACTGTACTAGAAACATGACTACGAACCACTTCAATAGTGAGTAACATTCTTGTAGAAATGAAAGCTGCCCTACTCAAGAAAACGAATAGAAATGAATAAAATGTGAATAATGTTTCAAATCGAACAGTTTTTGTTTTCTACATTTACGTGTCTTCAAAATATGTAAACCGAACACTTCCATAATAGAAGTCAAAGATTAAACTTTTCTAATAATACAAGTATCGAAAAATGGCTGCACGAATGTTTACATATGTGCAAGATATTCTTTGACACAGTTAAATTTATGTAGGCCAAATAGTTATTATTACTTATTTTACGAAGAAATAAGATTCAGTTTCTGTACACTGCTTAAAAAAAAAAAATTGCTAAGAAATTATTTAGACTAATAACAAAAATAGTTTAAAGTCGACATATATTCAAACAAATTAAAGTCGACAAATTAAAGTCGACAAATTAAAGGAAAGAAAAAATAAATAAATAAAACTTTAGCAGAGAGTGGTTTCGATCCACCGACCTCTGGGTTATGGGCCCAGCACGCTCCCACTGCGCCACTCTGCTTCTGCAAACTACTGAAGCTGTCGACTTTTCATACTTTCTGTCTTTACGACAGACAAATTAAAGGAAAGAAAAAATAAATAAATAAAACTTTAGCAGAGAGTGGTTTCGATCCACCGACCTCTGGGTTATGGGCCCAGCACGCTCCCACTGCGCCACTCTGCTTCTGCCAAACTACTGAAGCTGTCGACTTTTCATACTTTCTGCTTTTACGACAGACAAATTAAAGGAAAGAAAAAATAAATAAATAAAACTTTAGCAGAGAGTGGTTTCGATCCACCGACCTCTGGGTTATGGGCCCAGCACGCTCCCACTGCGCCACTCTGCTTCTGCCAAACTACTGAAGCTGTCGACTTTTCATACTTTCTGCTTTTACGACAGACAAATTAAAGGAAAGAAAAAATAAATAAATAAAACTTTAGCAGAGAGTGGTTTCGATCCACCGACCTCTGGGTTATGGGCCCAGCACGCTCCCACTGCGCCACTCTGCTTCTGCCAAACTACTGAAGCTGTCGACTTTTCATACTTTCTGCTTTTACGACAGACAAATTAAAGGAAAGAAAAAATAAATAAATAAAACTTTAGCAGAGAGTGGTTTCGATCCACCGACCTCTGGGTTATGGGCCCAGCACGCTCCCACTGCGCCACTCTGCTTCTGCAAACTACTGAAGCTGTCGACTTTTCATACTTTCTGCTTTTACGACAGACAAATTAAAGGAAAGAAAAAATAAATAAATAAAACTTTAGCAGAGAGTGGTTTCGATCCACCGACCTCTGGGTTATGGGCCCAGCACGCTCCCACTGCGCCACTCTGCTTCTGCAAACTACTGAAGCTGTCGACTTTTCATACTTTCTGCTTTTACGACAGACAAATTAAAGGAAAGAAAAAATAAATAAATAAAACTTTAGCAGAGAGTGGTTTCGATCCACCGACCTCTGGGTTATGGGCCCAGCACGCTCCCACTGCGCCACTCTGCTTCTGCAAACTACTGAAGCTGTCGACTTTTCATACTTTCTGCTTTTACGACAGACAAATTAAAGGAAAGAAAAAATAAATAAATAAAACTTTAGCAGAGAGTGGTTTCGATCCACCGACCTCTGGGTTATGGGCCCAGCACGCTCCCACTGCGCCACTCTGCTTCTGCAAACTACTGAAGCTGTCGACTTTTCATACTTTCTGCTTTTACGACAGACAAATTAAAGGAAAGAAAAAATAAATAAATAAAACTTTAGCAGAGAGTGGTTTCGATCCACCGACCTCTGGGTTATGGGCCCAGCACGCTCCCACTGCGCCACTCTGCTTCTGCAAACTACTGAAGCTGTCGACTTTTCATACTTTCTGCTTTTACGACAGACAAATTAAAGGAAAGAAAAAATAAATAAATAAAACTTTAGCAGAGAGTGGTTTCGATCCACCGACCTCTGGGTTATGGGCCCAGCACGCTCCCACTGCGCCACTCTGCTTCTGCAAACTACTGAAGCTGTCGACTTTTCATACTTTCTGCTTTTACGACAGACAAATTAAAGGAAAGAAAAAATAAATAAATAAAACTTTAGCAGAGAGTGGTTTCGATCCACCGACCTCTGGGTTATGGGCCCAGCACGCTCCCACTGCGCCACTCTGCTTCTGCAAACTACTGAAGCTGTCGACTTTTCATACTTTCTGCTTTACGACAGACAAATTAAAGGAAAGAAAAAATAAATAAATAAAACTTTAGCAGAGAGTGGTTTCGATCCACCGACCTCTGGGTTATGGGCCCAGCACGCTCCCACTGCGCCACTCTGCTTCTGCCAAACTACTGAAGCTGTCGACTTTTCATACTTTCTGCTTTTACGACAGACAAATTAAAGGAAAGAAAAAATAAATAAATAAAACTTTAGCAGAGAGTGGTTTCGATCCACCGACCTCTGGGTTATGGGCCCAGCACGCTCCCACTGCGCCACTCTGCTTCTGCAAACTACTGAAGCTGTCGACTTTTCATACTTTCTGTCTTTACGACAGACAAATTAAAGGAAAGAAAAAATAAATAAATAAAACTTTAGCAGAGAGTGGTTTCGATCCACCGACCTCTGGGTTATGGGCCCAGCACGCTCCCACTGCGCCACTCTGCTTCTGCAAACTACTGAAGCTGTCGACTTTTCATACTTTCTGCTTTACGACAGACAAATTAAAGGAAAGAAAAAATAAATAAATAAAACTTTAGCAGAGAGTGGTTTCGATCCACCGACCTCTGGGTTATGGGCCCAGCACGCTCCCACTGCGCCACTCTGCTTCTGCAAACTACTGAAGCTGTCGACTTTTCATACTTTCTGCTTTTACGACAGACAAATTAAAGGAAAGAAAAAATAAATAAATAAAACTTTAGCAGAGAGTGGTTTCGATCCACCGACCTCTGGGTTATGGGCCCAGCACGCTCCCACTGCGCCACTCTGCTTCTGCAAACTACTGAAGCTGTCGACTTTTCATACTTTCTGCTTTACGACAGACAAATTAAAGGAAAGAAAAAATAAATAAATAAAACTTTAGCAGAGAGTGGTTTCGATCCACCGACCTCTGGGTTATGGGCCCAGCACGCTCCCACTGCGCCACTCTGCTTCTGCAAACTACTGAAGCTGTCGACTTTTCATACTTTCTGCTTTACGACAGACAAATTAAAGGAAAGAAAAAATAAATAAATAAAACTTTAGCAGAGAGTGGTTTCGATCCACCGACCTCTGGGTTATGGGCCCAGCACGCTCCCACTGCGCCACTCTGCTTCTGCAAACTACTGAAGCTGTCGACTTTTCATACTTTCTGCTTTTACGACAGACAAATTAAAGGAAAGAAAAAATAAATAAATAAAACTTTAGCAGAGAGTGGTTTCGATCCACCGACCTCTGGGTTATGGGCCCAGCACGCTCCCACTGCGCCACTCTGCTTCTGCAAACTACTGAAGCTGTCGACTTTTCATACTTTCTGCTTTTACGACAGACAAATTAAAGGAAAGAAAAAATAAATAAATAAAACTTTAGCAGAGAGTGGTTTCGATCCACCGACCTCTGGGTTATGGGCCCAGCACGCTCCCACTGCGCCACTCTGCTTCTGCCAAACTACTGAAGCTGTCGACTTTTCATACTTTCTGCTTTTACGACAGACAAATTAAAGGAAAGAAAAAATAAATAAATAAAACTTTAGCAGAGAGTGGTTTCGATCCACCGACCTCTGGGTTATGGGCCCAGCACGCTCCCACTGCGCCACTCTGCTTCTGCAAACTACTGAAGCTGTCGACTTTTCATACTTTCTGCTTTTACGACAGACAAATTAAAGGAAAGAAAAAATAAATAAATAAAACTTTAGCAGAGAGTGGTTTCGATCCACCGACCTCTGGGTTATGGGCCCAGCACGCTCCCACTGCGCCACTCTGCTTCTGCAAACTACTGAAGCTGTCGACTTTTCATACTTTCTGCTTTTACGACAGACAAATTAAAGGAAAGAAAAAATAAATAAATAAAACTTTAGCAGAGAGTGGTTTCGATCCACCGACCTCTGGGTTATGGGCCCAGCACGCTCCCACTGCGCCACTCTGCTTCTGCCAAACTACTGAAGCTGTCGACTTTTCATACTTTCTGCTTTTACGACAGACAAATTAAAGGAAAGAAAAAATAAATAAATAAAACTTTAGCAGAGAGTGGTTTCGATCCACCGACCTCTGGGTTATGGGCCCAGCACGCTCCCACTGCGCCACTCTGCTTCTGCAAACTACTGAAGCTGTCGACTTTTCATACTTTCTGCTTTTACGACAGACAAATTAAAGGAAAGAAAAAATAAATAAATAAAACTTTAGCAGAGAGTGGTTTCGATCCACCGACCTCTGGGTTATGGGCCCAGCACGCTCCCACTGCGCCACTCTGCTTCTGCCAAACTACTGAAGCTGTCGACTTTTCATACTTTCTGCTTTACGACAGACAAATTAAAGGAAAGAAAAAATAAATAAATAAAACTTTAGCAGAGAGTGGTTTCGATCCACCGACCTCTGGGTTATGGGCCCAGCACGCTCCCACTGCGCCACTCTGCTTCTGCAAACTACTGAAGCTGTCGACTTTTCATACTTTCTGTCTTTACGACAGACAAATTAAAGGAAAGAAAAAATAAATAAATAAAACTTTAGCAGAGAGTGGTTTCGATCCACCGACCTCTGGGTTATGGGCCCAGCACGCTCCCACTGCGCCACTCTGCTTCTGCAAACTACTGAAGCTGTCGACTTTTCATACTTTCTGCTTTACGACAGACAAATTAAAGGAAAGAAAAAATAAATAAATAAAACTTTAGCAGAGAGTGGTTTCGATCCACCGACCTCTGGGTTATGGGCCCAGCACGCTCCCACTGCGCCACTCTGCTTCTGCAAACTACTGAAGCTGTCGACTTTTCATACTTTCTGTCTTTACGACAGACAAATTAAAGGAAAGAAAAAATAAATAAATAAAACTTTAGCAGAGAGTGGTTTCGATCCACCGACCTCTGGGTTATGGGCCCAGCACGCTCCCACTGCGCCACTCTGCTTCTGCAAACTACTGAAGCTGTCGACTTTTCATACTTTCTGCTTTACGACAGACAAATTAAAGGAAAGAAAAAATAAATAAATAAAACTTTAGCAGAGAGTGGTTTCGATCCACCGACCTCTGGGTTATGGGCCCAGCACGCTCCCACTGCGCCACTCTGCTTCTGCCAAACTACTGAAGCTGTCGACTTTTCATACTTTCTGCTTTAACGACAGACAAATTAAAGGAAAGAAAAAATAAATAAATAAAACTTTAGCAGAGAGTGGTTTCGATCCACCGACCTCTGGGTTATGGGCCCAGCACGCTCCCACTGCGCCACTCTGCTTCTGCAAACTACTGAAGCTGTCGACTTTTCATACTTTCTGCTTTACGACAGACAAATTAAAGGAAAGAAAAAATAAATAAATAAAACTTTAGCAGAGAGTGGTTTCGATCCACCGACCTCTGGGTTATGGGCCCAGCACGCTCCCACTGCGCCACTCTGCTTCTGCAAACTACTGAAGCTGTCGACTTTTCATACTTTCTGCTTTAACGACAGACAAATTAAAGGAAAGAAAAAATAAATAAATAAAACTTTAGCAGAGAGTGGTTTCGATCCACCGACCTCTGGGTTATGGGCCCAGCACGCTCCCACTGCGCCACTCTGCTTCTGCAAACTACTGAAGCTGTCGACTTTTCATACTTTCTGCTTTTACGACAGACAAATTAAAGGAAAGAAAAAATAAATAAATAAAACTTTAGCAGAGAGTGGTTTCGATCCACCGACCTCTGGGTTATGGGCCCAGCACGCTCCCACTGCGCCACTCTGCTTCTGCAAACTACTGAAGCTGTCGACTTTTCATACTTTCTGCTTTTACGACAGACAAATTAAAGGAAAGAAAAAATAAATAAATAAAACTTTAGCAGAGAGTGGTTTCGATCCACCGACCTCTGGGTTATGGGCCCAGCACGCTCCCACTGCGCCACTCTGCTTCTGCAAACTACTGAAGCTGTCGACTTTTCATACTTTCTGCTTTTACGACAGACAAATTAAAGGAAAGAAAAAATAAATAAATAAAACTTTAGCAGAGAGTGGTTTCGATCCACCGACCTCTGGGTTATGGGCCCAGCACGCTCCCACTGCGCCACTCTGCTTCTGCAAACTACTGAAGCTGTCGACTTTTCATACTTTCTGCTTTTACGACAGACAAATTAAAGGAAAGAAAAAATAAATAAATAAAACTTTAGCAGAGAGTGGTTTCGATCCACCGACCTCTGGGTTATGGGCCCAGCACGCTCCCACTGCGCCACTCTGCTTCTGCAAACTACTGAAGCTGTCGACTTTTCATACTTTCTGCTTTTACGACAGACAAATTAAAGGAAAGAAAAAATAAATAAATAAAACTTTAGCAGAGAGTGGTTTCGATCCACCGACCTCTGGGTTATGGGCCCAGCACGCTCCCACTGCGCCACTCTGCTTCTGCAAACTACTGAAGCTGTCGACTTTTCATACTTTCTGTCTTTACGACAGACAAATTAAAGGAAAGAAAAAATAAATAAATAAAACTTTAGCAGAGAGTGGTTTCGATCCACCGACCTCTGGGTTATGGGCCCAGCACGCTCCCACTGCGCCACTCTGCTTCTGCCAAACTACTGAAGCTGTCGACTTTTCATACTTTCTGCTTTACGACAGACAAATTAAAGGAAAGAAAAAATAAATAAATAAAACTTTAGCAGAGAGTGGTTTCGATCCACCGACCTCTGGGTTATGGGCCCAGCACGCTCCCACTGCGCCACTCTGCTTCTGCAAACTACTGAAGCTGTCGACTTTTCATACTTTCTGCTTTACGACAGACAAATTAAAGGAAAGAAAAAATAAATAAATAAAACTTTAGCAGAGAGTGGTTTCGATCCACCGACCTCTGGGTTATGGGCCCAGCACGCTCCCACTGCGCCACTCTGCTTCTGCCAAACTACTGAAGCTGTCGACTTTTCATACTTTCTGCTTTACGACAGACAAATTAAAGGAAAGAAAAAATAAATAAATAAAACTTTAGCAGAGAGTGGTTTCGATCCACCGACCTCTGGGTTATGGGCCCAGCACGCTCCCACTGCGCCACTCTGCTTCTGCAAACTACTGAAGCTGTCGACTTTTCATACTTTCTGCTTTAACGACAGACAAATTAAAGGAAAGAAAAAATAAATAAATAAAACTTTAGCAGAGAGTGGTTTCGATCCACCGACCTCTGGGTTATGGGCCCAGCACGCTCCCACTGCGCCACTCTGCTTCTGCCAAACTGCTGAAGCTGTCGACTTTTCATACATTTCGCTTAAAGTACAGTGTAATTAATTTTCTGCCACTAATATGAATAATATCTGATGATGAATATCTTCGCGATTTTACACAATGAAATGAGTGGATCTAAAAGTAGATGGATCTAACAGAACTTCAAATGGCCTAACTCGGGGTTTTTAATTTCAATTTTTAAACTTTGAGGTGTAAAACACGCTGTGTACTGTACCACAACTAGTTTCTTTATTATCATTTCGTCTAACTGAAGCATTTATTTTACTATGAATGTTAGTTTTTATTAAAGAAGGATTTATGAAAAATTCAAATGTAACTGTAAATAGAAATTATTTCAACTCTTTAATTTTTCGTCATTTATTTAATTAAACAGAATGTTAAAAGCTTTTTAAAATTGTTAAAATAAACATGAAAGAAATCTTATAATATAATCGAGATGGGTTGATGATGATGATAATAATAAGCGCAGAGCCCAAACAGTTAAGAGTTGAAAGTTGAAATTTGGTACACAGTTAGGGTACGTCACGAAAACGTACACTAAGAAGGGATTTTTCGAAATTTCCCTCCTGCAAGGGAGGGGGACAGAATTAAAACTTACCTTGAAGAATCCGGCTTCTATTATACTATTTTCGGTGCAATTTTTTATTTCTAACTGCGTCTTAGTAGGGTACCACGTGGGGATGAAAGAAGTGTATTTCTTAACAATGGAAGTGTTAAGAGAAAGTGACGTGCGAGATTTACAGGCGCAGATGTGGTTTTTTTGTGTTTTTGCGGGAAATCGAACATATTTTTAGACTCATCTAAAAATTCTCTAATTAGTCTGGAAACGGGGGACCTAATTCTTGCATTCTGTGAAAACGGGTAAGATTGGCTAAAATGCAATAGTCTTAATCTTCGTCTTAATCTTTTCTTTAAATTATATCTGTAATGTTGCAAAACTAAATGTTTATAATTTTGATTATTTTTAAAGTTCCAATACTTCATTTCGAATTTCCTGAAGATGGCTTAAATTAATACAGGAAAATATTTTGAATATCAGTTTTAAATCCAGAAGCTTTTTTCAATAAGAAGAAAGCGTTGACGAGTTTTAAAAAAAATGGAAAACCTATTTTTCAGATACACTATTCGCTTAGTAAGAACGGTTCGTTTCATTACGGAAACAATCCAATAATTAGATGAAAAAAATATGGAACGCTTCACGATTTTGCGTGTCATCCTTGCGCAGGGGCCATGCTAATCTTCTCTGTATCGTTCCAATTTTATAATATGTACGACCGAAGTTGTACACCTGCTGCTAACGGGTCAACCCTGTATATACCAACAACTTCAACTCTCACGTCTTCACGGGTGTGTTTACGTTTACTGTCAGATAGCAGTTGATCGCCACCCTGCAGATTTAACTATCGCAGTTTATTTTAAATTTGAACGATTGCTTTTCGAGATTACTCGAAATTTTGGCAGATAAATCATTAGCCGACGAATAACGGTTGCACACTTTACATCCTGCCATAGCTGCAACGTCCGACCTGCCTAGATCAGTTAGATTTTCGGCCTGCTCGTAATAACAATACTTTAATTCGATCTTAATAATTATTTTGTGCACCACACCTCCGTTCTTTGGAATCGCGAGCTACAATCATCAAAAGTCGAAGGCTTTTAAAATCTTATACCACGCGCTAGGCAACTGTACTCGATATTTTCAATATCATTTCGCGGCACTGTCAGATGAGTAAACGATGGTAAAATACACTTTTCAATATTTGTCTTGTGGTATTTTAGTTTCATGCCGATAGGTTATTTTTCGCAGCTACGACGTTTTGTTTTATAGCAGAGGATACTTAAATCCACGATGTTTCTAAGATAACAATTTCTTTCTTGCTTCATTGCTTTACTACGAATTTATACTTCTTTCACCTTTATATTTAATTTATCTTCGATCCGCACGTAATTACTGTTCTGCTTACTGCAACAGAACGCTAAAAATTCGCCGAATTGTGTTTAAGCTGTTTCATTAATTTTAATTACAGCAACTCCATTAACTTGGAAGTGTCCAATGCTTGCTGTGATATTGTCGTTTCTGAGCTGTAAAATTTTCATGCTTGTTTTAAATTGAAGTTTTCTTTTTTTGAAATACACATTTCCGTAATTTGCAATGAAAACGAAAAAAGTCATTTTCACTCGTTGCAACGGTCAACGTTTCTGTTTTCTGACGAATAACGAAAGAAACAAGGTCCTCCCTCGATCGGCATATCGGTGTCGGTTTCATACGTCTCGATCTTAAAAAAGCAAAAATATCCAGTTACGAAATTGAAATGCTCAAAACGATGAACGATGTTCAGTTGAAAAAATGGCAAAATGAATCAGATATCAGAGAGTGGTTTCGATCCACTGACCTCTGGGTTATGGGCCCAGCACGCTACCGCTGCGCCACTCTGCTACGTATATTCTGCTACCCGGACAACAGATTATTTTATTTTGCAGCCATGGTAGATCACGGTGTTATTTTTTTAAAAACTCCTACATATATAGCTGGTAAAAACAGATATTGCAATCATCTCAAACTTCCATTTTTCAACTTTTAAATAAAATGAAAACGCAGTTTTGTGCATTATATAATGCGATTTATGTGGCGATGATCGTGTGTGTCTGTTTGCGCACACGTGTTTGTCTGTTTGAGCGCACGTGTGTTTCCGATATTACTAAACTCTTTGACACTAAATCTGAATATGATAAACTTTACGTACTTATCGAAAGTGACATATTACGTTTGTCGTTTCCCAGATTTTCAATTGACATGTGCTTGGAAATTACACCAACCGCCTTCAGATTTCGCACTGATCACTTACTTTCTAATGGCTTTGCATGATTTCAGTTCGAACAAAAAATTGCCTACTCGGAATATGAAATTACATGTTATTTGCACGCTACCGCGCCATCTAGTAACGGTTGGTATTATTTGTATTGATATTCAAATATTAGCGTATTAGAAAATATTGTGTATCAGAATACTATAGGATTTAATTTTAATTTTAAATATAGAAAAGAAAATGATATATATACATCTTTTTCTTACATTAAAAGTTTTTTTTGTAAAATATAAAAATAAAATAAAATAAGTAAACAAAAATGAAACAGGATTTTGAGGAGGCTTGGCTAGCCTAATACATTTAACTGTACATTGTAAATTCAGTTAATGAGAGCTGGTAATTAAATTTGAGAACATTAAATAGCGATTAGAGTAAAATATAACGAATTTTTATGGTTTGTGAGGAATTTGGATGTGTTATTGATAAAAATAACGTTAAAATCCTATATACAGATAATGATATGTACGGTACTTGTGTAGATTTAAAGAACGTGGCAAGTATACTTGCAAATAATAATGTAAACAATGGAATACAGATACAGGATGCATAGAAATAAAATTAAAGTCGTCACTCCTGAATGACCTATTTTAACGCTAATTAACGGATTTTTTGACGTTCGAAAACGAAAACTTCTTTAGGACAGTTTTTTTTTTGAAAAAATTATCAAAACAATGCAAACTTCTTGTAAAACTATTATTTTTTTAAAGTGATTTTGACTGATTTTTTTATTATTATTGCTGCACTCTGTGGTAGATTTTAGCGGAGAGATTTCACAAGTGAACAGATGCGTATCACGAATATGGAAACACTTCGCATCTATTTGCGAATTAATTTTACAGAAGTGTTCGAGGTAGGAGAAAGCAATGGACAAATTGCACGAACGGGAAGAATTGTCGCAAAAACGATCGAACAGATTACAGGAACGAACTGAAGGATTTCAAGGCATACAGGAAATACGACTGGTTATGCAGGATTGAGAAGACAAACTTTACAATTTAACGGAATGATTTCGCCTAATTTTGGACAGATTGGTGTGTTGCTATGATCATTCTGTTAAACTGTGGGATTCGTCCTGTCTATTCTGCACGATAAGTTACATTTCCTTTCACTCAGTACGTTGAAGGTGAAATTCGTGCAAACTGTTCTATTGTTTTGAGAAAAATTGCACGAACGGGAAGTCTTCCATTGCTTTCTTCTATTTCGAACACTCCTGTGAAACTAATTCTCAAGTAGTTGCAAAGTACTTCTGTATACGTGATACACATACGTACATTTGTGAAATCTCTTCGCTAAACTCTATCACGGAGTGTATTACATTATATTATTTATTTTGAAAAGGTGATAAGATTTTTACGATCTTTTAAATTATAATATCTCGACGTTAGTATTTTTATTTTATAATACATCTACGAAAAAATTTGAAAAAATAAAAATGTAAATAATATTTGTAGATTGATGATAAAGCTTTTATTTGTTGAATCCGTGTAACGGACACTTGGTACATGTGCTTGTTCGAGTGGCCAGTGGCGAATAGCTATTGTTCGTGGGATTATGACTAAACGTCCTTAAGGCAGAAGACCCCTAGCCGCGGCAATTGAAGTTGTTGCGAGAGTAATCCTGCGCGGTACGAGAGGAACCGCAGGTTCAGACACTTTGTTACTTGGTCACTTGTTGCTAGGACGTCGGCGAGTGCGAAGCAAGAACCTTGGGGTACGTACTCTGGAGTATCGACCACCTTGAACTTATGCCCGGCTAAGATTTCTGTAAGCCGTAACAATCCGTCGCTTCTATCTAACAATTCAGCAAACAATTCTGCACAATTTTTCGTGTTTTGTAAAAATTTTGATTAAATCGGGTAAACTTTTCTTTCATTACTCCACGACGTTGGCAAATTAGTAGACTTTTGCGTATCGACTCAGGAAATCTTTATGAGAATAATTGCAAAGATCTTATTTTCAAAATGTATATTTTCTTTCGTTAAATGCTACAACGGAGTGAAATCATTACCAATACAAAATTACGATTTAACTTCTATTTTATTTGTAAAGTATTGAAGAAAAATATTTTAAAGAATGTTTTATAATATAGAATTTAAGTAAACCTAACCCACTGTATAGTTTTAATTTATTGTTTTGAAATAAACATAATTTTTATCTTCTAAACATATCTGCTAAGAAAACACTATTCATTATCACAATATTGCATTAAGTACAGGTAACTCTCGTATAACGCTGTAGTTAGGTTTCATTTTACATATAAGAAGTGGGTTGAAGTCGCAAAACGATTTTTTTTAATGCAAATTTTATACATCAAGTAAAAAATATAATTTTAATTCGAAAAATTTCATTTAACAAAGCACAGATTACAAAACAAACAAACTTATTAAAAGTTGTAAAATAATTCTACTAACCAGGATATACAATTTTGATTAGTCACGATTGATACGCATTTATGAATTTAACTAATTTTTTCCACTAATTAAATGCTGTTGTTAAGAATGCAACTGAAAAAGAAAAAGGAAATTGTAAGCAGCATGCAAATTACGCACAAGCTGCAAAAGGAAAATTCCTGTGTATAAATTGCATACCTAAGCAAAATTTTTCATCATTACAGAGAAAAGCTTTCATTATATAGGGGGGAAGCATAGTCTGGCGAACTATATTGTAGTAACTGAAAAACATTTACCAGAACAAGATAAAGAGATGATTTCGTATGAACTTTTATATTGCGGTTTCGATACAACGTGAACCTTATTCATATAAGAATCACGTTATATAGAAGCCGTGTTGTATAGTACTGCGTTATACAAGGATTAACTGTAACTTGTTTAACAAATACTACGATTATGGTAAGAAATGTGTAGACGATTCGTTTAAATCTTTCAATCGAACAGTAACTATCCGGATACCAACTAAGGAGCCGGATTGTTTCTTGACTGGCGGCTAATGTATTGTTGCCATTTGATCGATCTCCCACACATCTTGCTTCCACCCTATTCTAATTAGTTCTACCTGCAATATCGCATGCTCTTTTTGCTTTACCTGAAACACTCGACCGTTGATCACGTTTTGGAATATTTGAAATAAACGGGTACATCTACTTTATCTATACGAAATAGATTTATCATTTTGTAATCTTTCGTGTAATTATTCAATAGGTGACTCAGTAAATAAATTTAATCACTCATGTTTGAAAATATATAAATAAGTCGCAACTTATACCGATGTTTCATTTTAAAACCAACTAAACTTGTACTGATCTTTTGTCTGTTAATATCAAAGCTTTTAACTGACTCCGATTAAATTTGTATATCGTGAAAATTTGTTGTCTCTTGTTTATGTTAAATTAGAAAATAATAGCATTTTCAAAATAAATTTTTTATTCGTTCTAATGGCTTTAAAATCAGTACTTTTGTGTGTACTGATTTTCGTGTTTTGTTCTTCATGTTTAAGTGAAAAGGTAAGTTATTATCAGAATATATATATAACTTTATTGCTTTTTAAAACTTTATAACTTAAATTTTAAACATGTTTATTTATACATTACAATTATTTTAAAAATTTCTCCAAATTTCAGGTTTCATTCAGTGAAGATTACAATAAACATGATAATAGTAAGGTTTTTTTGCTTTTGATAGTTAAAATTCATTATCTGTTAATATGTTTATTAAGTGTAAAGTTATATAAGAATTTTAAAAACATTTAATAGTAAATAGCTCGGTTTAAACTATACAACATGTAAAAATTTCTTGCAATGTTCTTGTTTAAATTTAAAATATTCTAAATATAAAAAAATTTTTCAACATTTTACATTGAATTTATAAATCTATAAATAATCCTCCAGTATATATTAAGTTTAAATTAGAGTAAATAAAGGCAACAGTACGAGTAAAGGAATTAAACATGCATAAATCAAAATGTGCAGAAAGAATTACTCTGTAATAATTTTCTACGTTAAAATTCTATCAAAATATGGGTTGAGATGAAAATTATTGCTTTGGACGTCTAATTAGTTAGCTTGTGTTGAATCCAGGTAAACTATATAACTGGGTAATTTTACTTTGAAGTTTTTATTGCTTTGTATTGGGTATTTAGATTGTTAGTGACTATGGAATGATACCGTAGAACGCACCGTTGGTTGAGACATATTTCTTTTCAAGAGTTAAATGGGAAAATATGTAATTGAACGGTATCGGCTAGAAAATAGAAAACTTAACTCCATTAATAATATAAAAGCCGTCGTTGTGTGTGCGTGAATTCTTTAAAATTTCTACAATTTTTGTCCAATTCAGATAAAATTTTGGATATACTGTATTAGTTTTATGCTATGATGGAAAATATAGGCTACTTATTTTGCGGTAATGTTAGCTATAAAATAAATATTATATCGATTTCCGATCGGTGATCGCACTTACGTTGCAGTGACCTCGACGACCTCATTTAGAAAATATATCTCTAAACATCTTTTTGGCTGCTGGAATTCATTTTTATTTTGCAAACATTTTCAGTTTAGTTTAATAGGCCATCCTCAGGCTACATTTTTCTTGTAACATCTTTACCGTTAAGCATCGTTCAAAATCCAATGCATAAATAGAATAAAGAAAGAACAACGTTTAAATATTTGAATACAAAGCAAAAAAACTAAAACATTGACATAAATAATAAATAACATTAAAATACAAAACAAATAATTCAAAAAAATATACAAAAAATATATAGTAGAAAATGAGATAATTAGAGATTCTAACAACCTCGTTTTGTACAATGTATTTCCACACTGTTGCTAAGTTGTTCGCATCTCTTGCACTAATGCACTTATTTTTCAACCTGCTTTTATATATTTCAAGTTTTTCAGCGTTCTCTGCTAGTGTTGAGGAGTGTATTCACTTAACGATGCTTGCCTCTTTTCATTTTATCACCGAGCCGTCAGTCTGCGCCATCCTGGATAGTACTGTGCTATTGGATTTCTTTCTTACGTTATATTAATGTTCTATAAGTCTAATTCTCAAGTTCCTTGTGGTCACACCGGTGTAATCCTTGTCTATACCCAACTGCATGTTTTCATACAGTACCCTGCATATCCCTGCCATTTCTTCTGTTTCTAATATATCCTTATCGTTTCTTAAAATTTGATACATAGGGCTCATTTTACAATCATATTAGACCCTTTACAACCATAAACGATACAAGTTTTCGTAGTCCATTACATCCCTATTTCCTCACCATTAACATAAGGTCTTGTAATTATTTAACCACGTTTTCTGGATTCTGTGCAACCAACATAGCCTTAACTATGATACACGTTACGCCCTCCATACTTTTCATTGTAAGCATTTCCCTGACACAAATGTTGTGAAAGACGTCTTTCGATACTGGACACTCACCAACCTACCCAATTTTTTAGAAATGGCTCCAGGACATGGGTTGAGCGGAAAGAAATGTTTGCATTCAGTACGAGATTATTTTAGCGTTTTATTATTATTTATATCAAAGTATTTTTATACCAAATTTTGTGTCTTTACCTGGAATACAGCGTTGTAGCCAATAGGGAAAAAATGAAATGTACTCCGGCGCTTCTATCGATGAGGTTGTAAACAGACAAAGCGATACTTTGTCGGTTGTTAAAACATATAGAGTACCATTTGTTAATTTTAAAAATAATTATTGGATTCTCGTTTAAAGTTTCAAAAATGCCAAGTATTTTGGTGCTGTATACCGCATTGTTCTAATAATGGTGGTCACAAGTTTCCAAAAAATCCAGTATTACGAAAGAAGTGGATTCACGCCATTAAAAGAGCAAATTCGTAACCAAGTTCATCCAGTTTCGTGTCTAAAAATCACTTCACACCTGATTAGCATAAGGAGTTTAATATATTTGGTCAGCGCATTATTTAAAGAATTATAACTGTATAATATTTTTCCAAGCTATAAGCAATTAAAAGGCTCAATGAGACTGCAAACACTTCGTTTGAAAACTACCTGATGTTTACATCAAAAGCCTCTGTTTAGTTTTAAAATCTAAATGTGATAAGCTTTAACAATAGAGTCTGGTTTTGAGCACTTACATAGCATTAATGGTAAGTTAACAAAGGTTAAAAAGTGTATATAGTAGCAGGGATTTAGTTAATTTTTTAGGCTGAATGAAAACTAAATAGATTTATTTTACTTTATTAGGAAACCTCCAAGCAAAGAGACAACTGAAGGCTGATTCTGTATCAAATGTATTTGTTTGGTCTAAACAAGAGGCACCTTCGGTTACAAGCAGAGAAGCAAGAAAAGAAAACCGTGAGAGCAAAGTTCAAGATAATCATGATGCATCCGATATAATAGATACCGGTACATTAGAAATAGGAGGAGAAGTAATAATAAATGAGGAGAAGGATGAGGAGGAGGAGGAGGAGGCTACCTTTAGGCCTATTAAAAATGATGTGACGAGCACTATGTAACTATACAAACACACACTTTTGAAGTCCCAATGTCAGTTGAAAGATTTGAGTTTGCAACAATTCTATACATTACTATACTGGGTTAGAGAACTACAATTCATTCAATTTTGTACTACAAAGTTTGCAGTATACAGCTTAAAATATTTCAAGTTTCAGGTTGTAAAAGTCTCAGTGCCAAACCAGTCATACTTGACTGTAATAAAAGTAAAATTGAATACAACAAATTTTGAGTCTAGTAGGATGTTCAGTGTATCTGAAGAAACAGTACGAAATATTTTCATTCGTGTATTTACAATGGCGAGAATTGTGTATATGGAGTGAAAGGTCTCTTCTTGACACATAAATGCCTAATGATTTCAAAATGAAATTATTAAACATTAAGGTTATTATTTATTCTTTAAAATGCAATTTAAGAAAACCAAAAAATCTTATTTGCACAGCAGGCTACATGGTCATCGTATAAAAATGACAACACATTAAAAACATAATACGCTTCTTGTCTAGTTTGGTATTTATTTGTGAGAACCATGTAGGCCTCTTTATTTCTAGACTTATTACACCGTGACGGTGGAATAAACCTAGAAATAAAGAGGCCGATATAGTTCTCACAAATATACATTAAAAGCAGTTGTAGGTTGCACACAAGGTAGTCTAATAAGTTTTGTTTCAGAAGCATATGGTAGTTCTGCAAGTGATCGAAAGGTTATAGAAAGATCTTCACTATGTAAAATAACAAGGACAAAAGACTGTGTAATGACTGATAGTAGTTAGCAGCCCTGAATGTTAAAACCTCTAAAGATGTGGTTATTTCTAAATCATTGATACTTTTAAACAAAATGTAACTGATATGTATTAAAAGACTAAGTCGCCATTCTTTTTGGCTCTAAAAGACATAATCGGACTCATGTAATTATTAAAATATGGCTATTTTTACAAGTCTGTTTTCCCGAATAACATTATTTATCGAGTATTTCAATCGCTGTTACTATACGATAATTTTCAACAACCTCCCAAAAATATAGAACATGGTTTTTTTATTCACTTTGTAATTATTTACAAATAGGACGAAGACACCGTATTACATCTTTCTTCATTACTATAGCGCTTTTATATTTTTGCGATATCGCGATAACACGGTCTATTGTTATCTTCTTTTTTATACATTTGATTGTACAGCGCTGTATAATTGACCAAAAGCCACTGTTCGATGAACATTCACATTAAACTACCAATTCAAAAGACTTTACTGAAATTACACAAGACACACTTAACTCTTGGTATTTGCCAGGATTAGGTTTTTTAAAAAATCTCGTGAAAACAAAATAAGGATGCTTATGAAGAAAATTGAGTTTGGTTTTATGGAACATTTTAAATATAAATGTTAATTTATAAGATAAAATATTGGAAATTTTCTAAAATAAAACGTTTAAATTATTTCTAAATAGCGAGGAATAATTTTTATAAATAATACAAAAGGAAAAAAATTCTGAGTAAGATTAAAAATTCTGAAAGAAAATTTTGAGATTAAAAGAATTTAAGAAGGAAAGTTTACATATTTCTTAGAATAACCTTTATAATATATTGTATAATTTTAAATATTTTGATAAAAAATAATGAACAATAGTCATCTTTTAAAGCCACAATATAAACATCGAATATTAGACAATAGACAGATTTGCCGTGCAAGAAACGAACAGTAGCAAATTTTGTTTGTAATAAATTAATTCAGACTGTAGTCTATTTACACCGATCGCTTTCAGACACATGGTTCAGTGGCGTACAACATACCGTAAATTAGAATTACGCTTGTCGAGCGTCTTGACCGCACAAAATAGCGACATCTCGTGGTAAAAAAACAGAACTACGGCTACGGAATCGTTCTGTAATTATCCGCCAGTTATGCTGTGAAAATGGTCCCAGTTTAAATCTGTGCTAATGTTGAAGTACGATTTCCTGTAAACAAAAGTATTAGTATTTCCCGTGTACAGTACATTACATTAGAAGTCAAAAATACACACTAATAGTTACATTAAAAATTCTAATAACGACTCTAAAAACACCGAAAGAGAATGAAAAAAGAATAGAATTACAAGTGAGAAGTTTCGATGAGTCACATACCGCAATTTACTGACTAATTCTCAGTAATAATAAAACACAATTGCTTCTTGGCCCCTGGCTAAGATCGTGATTTATCGCGTCTTGGCCCTTTTGGCCAAGTTCAGAATTGCCAAGTTCAGAATTGCCAAGTCGGGTACTTTCTGAAATTCATATGTCAGTGAAAACTTGTAAGACCAAAGCCGAGAAGGTTCTTGCGGATGCTGATGTTCCTGCTAGATATCGACTGTTCCTGGTGACCTGTTTGGATGCCGATCGTCTGGAGTGACTTTGGAGTTTTGCCGGTGATTTCGTCTCTTTGACTCGTCGGGTGCTGCCGAAGATGTCGCCGTGATTAGTTCCTGGTTTCCGTTTGGAGTTGATGATTCCCCTGGTCTCTGCTGTTGTTTGGACTTAGACTTTTTGGAGGAAAACTTCTCTGTGGAAGAACTTTGACCTTATTTGGATTAGTGCTGGACTTAGAATTTTGGAGGCGACCGTTGGTAATTGCTTTTTGTGAAAGAGTGAAATTATTAGGATCTTCGATTGTGAGTATTATTTCTGATTATATCAAAATGAATATCGAACAATATGAAGAATTAAGTGTTAGACTTTTGGCTAAAGTTGATGTGGACTGGAACATTTTCTGCTCTTTTTGATAGATAATTTAAAGGAAAAAGATCCGATTGTTTGTGTTGATGAAATCAGTGATAGAAATTGTATTATTATAGTTAGAGATAGTGAATTATTATGGAAAATGTTGAGTTTGCAATGGAAGTGGAGAGATGAGGAGATTTATATGATTCCCATAAAAGAAACCATGAGAAAAATACAGTTGTTTCACGTGCCGTATGGCGTAGATATAAGGGTAAAAGAGGCTTTGAGTGAATACGGTCAGATTAAGATGTTTAGAAGATACATATTTTCGGAAAAATTGAGAATACCTACGGGGAAGGTGAATGTATTGATAAATATGATAAAAGAGGTTCCAAACTACTTGATGATTGAAAATAGAAAATTAAGAGTTGAATATAATGGAGTTAAATGGGTATGTGCAGTATGTATGGACAGTAGCCATAAGGCAAAAGAGTGCCCACAAGTGACTTGTCACAAGTGTGGTGAAAAGGGTCACAGAAAAAGGGAGTGTAATAAAGAAAAAGATAAGGAAATGGAAAGTCTAGATGTTGAGGATAAAATAGAAAATGAAAGTGAGGTTATAAGAGAAGAGCAAAATAAAGAAGTAGAAAGAAAAATAAATAGTTTAGAACAGAGAAGGGAAAAAGTAAAAGAAGATGTAGAACAAGTATGTAAAGGATTAGAAATGAGTATTGAAGATGAAAGAGAAGGGGAAAGGAAAAGAAATAGAGATAGTGATGATAGTGATGAAATGATTGGAAAGTTAAAACGAGATTTAAGAAGTAAAAGGTTTATCGGTGGAACTAAAATAAGCAAAGAAAAATAGAAAGAGTGGAAGGAATCGGGGCCTAATAAATGGCCAAAAATTTATGATTTAAGATGTGCCGGTATAGTGTATAGAAAAACATTGCAAGAGTTACAAGTAGAGGGTTGGCGACCAGAAGAGTTTTGTTTATGGAATGAGTATGTAAATGAATTAAATAAGGAAACAAGGAAAATATTAAGACAAGAATTGGAAAGACGTTTTACCAGGTTTAAAAAGGGAACTTTTTCGCATAAGATGTTTGCAGGAACGATAATTAGACCAAATGATAATTATAGTTTATGAGATTATTTTGTGTAATTATTTCGGGAAGCGATTGATTATTTTTTATTGATTTTATATGTTATATTGGTTTTGTTCTGATTTGATTCTTTTGATTTTTTTTTGTGTATTTTGTATTTATTAATTGTTGTTGGAAGTGAATTGGTTTTTTTTTTACTCTGATTAATGATTTAATCTTATGATACTTACTTTAGATTTTGATGTTGATTTTTTGAACTTTTTAAGATGTTTTGAAATGTTTGGTGTAGATTTATTGTTTTTACCTGAAATGAATCCCAAGTTTTAATGGGATCATAGTTTTGCTGGGATTTATAATTGTTGAAGAAAAATTTTGTCGGTTATAATGTTTGAGTGTAAATTTTTTATCTTTTAATGTCGGAAAAGATTAATGTGTAACTAATTGTCAATGTTTCGTTTTGTAAAATGGTATTTGTTGTAAGGTAATATGCATAGGAAGTGTCTCCAGGATTGTCTCCTTGCGGGTAAGCTGTTGCGGTGCTACCGCGGTTTGTGTTTTGTATTTGGGGTCTATGTTTCAAACTTTAAAATAAAAAAAAAAAATAAAACACAATTGAGCTCGATTGTGTTGCATTTTTAAGTTGTTAGTTTTCTAACGTGTGACCTACTATCCCGCATTCGTAACATAATTGCGGGGTGGTCTGGTTAATAATGTAACACAGTCGTTTCACAATTGTGTTGCATTATTAACCACACCATCCGCAATTGTGTTACTTATGCGGGATAATGGGTCAGACGTTAGAAAACTAACAACTTACATTTTTATCAATAAAAGCCTTACAATTTCTGGATCTTTGTCTAGCAGAACTGAAATAAAATAAATAGACGCCATACACATTATTTTCATATCATTAAAACTTATGATCGTGAAAGTAATTACTCGTCGTATAGATTGAAGCGATAAAATAAAATTTAAAAAGTAATCAATAATCGTCTTGATCGTACTCTCTTATACCATCCTCTTCCAACTAGACCGTGATCGGGGATGCAAAAATATGCAAAATAGAACTTGATAATCTGTATTATTTTAAATGTGTTCCATAATTAATTGTAGTAAAAATTAATAGAATAAATTTTTAAAAAATTTACCGAATAAATACTTGTAAAGGACTAAATCAGATATATATGTAAAATTCCCAAAAAACTTATAATACAAGCTGACCCTTGATAATCCGACGCTTTTGTAATCCGACATGCTCGGTAGTCCGACACACCTCCCGTCAAGGTCACTGTAGTCCCCGTCTTCAAAGTGTGAGCACAGTATGTACTGTACGTAATTAATCTATTTACGTTGTGGCATTTAGTTATAATGTTTATAAATTACTGTACGTACTGTATTATTTATGCCTATACATACTGTATGTACATTTATTGGTTTCCATATTTCTTTTAATAAACATGTTTTAGTTAACCGAAATGGGTGTTTCATTTCCATATTAACCTAGGCAGCATTTTACTCATAAAATGTAGGAATATCGTAGGCTACTGCTAGCAAAACAATGCCAAATATGTAATTACTTTCGGTAATCCGACACTCCTTTGGTCCCATACCTGTCGGATTATCAAGGGTCAGCTGTATTTTAAAAGTAATAAATTAATAAGAAAAATTTTAATTTGAATTTTAATTGATCTTTATTAATCGAAATTTATTAAAACTTCTACACCTATACACTCATCTAATTTTTTTAGCAATATCCAATGAAAATAGATTTCACAATTGTCAAAAAACTTTTTCATAAATTACCACAAACTCTTGGCCTTATTCGTCTGTACTTAATCGACGCTACGCTATTCTTTATATACATTCCTACGAACATAACAAATCCCCATACGAATATAAGCCATTTTATAGCAATTTATATTCGAATTTGTTTGATTCTTATGCAGTATTTGGAATTGTGTTTGACTTGTAGCCAAAACGGTTCTGTATTAAAAGATTTGTTTTCTGAATTTATCAATTTTACTTTTAGTAAATTTACTAAAATAAAGTAAGAAAACAGAAGACTCATGTTTATTTAAAATACTAAACAAGTAGAACTTATTTTAAATACTAATATTTTGTTACACCGTTTTATAATGTAAACCTTTTCTTTTCAAAATATTAAATTTGAAATTGAAGATTTAATTACAAACTAATTGTAATATATTACAAACATAAAAAAATATAACACAGAATTAATCAATTACTGCATTTACCATTAGAAAAAGCATACCTATAACGAAGATAAGTACACTTCACCGAATTTTATTTTTTAAGTTGCTCAAATATATATATACACTTTAATAAGTAAAATATGTTATTATATTTGAAATTTTTCTTTTCATCAGAATAACATATCAATATTTTACGCTTCTGATTAAATCACAAATCCTGTTAAATACAAATGTATGGAAAACAGAGTATAGTAGAACAATGCCGAAAAACATCCGAGTGAAAATAGCAGGTTAATTCCAAATGAAAAATAATCACTTGTTGCTTTTCATACATCGTACTTATTCCCACCAGATGAAAACTAATAAAGCCATACACAATACATCAGGATATTCTTCACAGTTGCCAAGAAAATCATGATTTTCAGATGGATTGATTGAAAAGAAATGAGGAAATCTTCTCGAAGTGAAATAGTTAACAAGAGGAAAAGCATCTCTAAAAGCTCGAATTAATGTATCGAAGATGTTTTCGCTCATTTTACTAAAAATATACACAAAACACTTTCTCTGTTCCATCTTGGGTTTGACAGATTTCACATTATCAAATTTTTCTCTGAAAGTCTTATACTCAGAATTTCCAAATTTGAAGTAAACAGAAATTGCATTTACTTTTTCTCCATAAAAGATAGTTAATCTTACAAAATATGGATTTATTTTGTTAGCAGTGTTTGAATTAGTTTCCTTCTCATAAGAATATGCTGCTACATCTGTACGTGGGATGACACATTTTCTTTTTTCTATCCCTATATTCATTTTGTGGCATAGATACTGCAATACTTTTTTTTGTCGGATGCGTTACAAAAATCTACAGGGTATCCCTTTAGTTCCAGTGGATAATTTAGTACCGTGAAGCCTAGAATATTTGGTAAGATTATCAATCGCATTTCCGTAGTTCCATCTGTCGACGGCAGTTTGGAAAAAAGAGAAAAACTGTGCATAACATCCAGGTCTTTGTCACATGTATCTGTAATTAAACACGTGGCAAAGTTTATTAAATCACTTTTAAATATAATCAGAAATTCATATGTACTTACCATCTGATTCTGAATCGTTGAATTCCATGGGCAGAAGAGAAAAGTGTTCACTTTCATCGTGCACGTTCATACATTTCGACAGACATACAGGTTCATTCGCCGAGAAGAACCAATTGTACTGAAAGCAATTGTTAAATCCAGTGTACGGACGAAGTATCTCCGGTTCGAATGATATGTAGCTTATTAAGCTAACAGGAATTTCCTGTTTAAAAAATAACAACAATCACAACAAAACGCAAAACCAGTAAGACAACGAAGTGTTTATGACAATAAATGCGAAATGAATCCTATTTTAGAGTTAATTGAATATGCAAACGACTTAAAATTTCGTCACTTATGAGAATAAATTCTGAAAATTGTAAAATTATTTGATTTGATATTGTTAAATTAATTATAGAGAAGAATTCGAATCTGAATCTGTATTAATTTTTAAAAAGTATTGTCCAAATCTTCTGTGAAATTTTACGTGCCCATTAATTCTGAAAAAAGATTCATTTTATGGAACGGATTTCTAGTCTAATGCCATTACACTTAAAAGACATACTAGTGTTACTCTTTTTCTATATCGGATTTTTTAACTCTTGGTGTTGCTTTTATAAACAGTCAATTGTATATCAAGGCGTAACATTACTATATGTTATTAGTTAATATGCATTTATGTAGATGATATTTAAAAGAAATATAAATATCGTTATAAGAAGAATGAATAAAAGTGATTCATTCACAATATTTTAGTTTAAAAGTTTGTTCTACTTTAATTCAGTAAATTAACCAATATTTGTGTTAATATTTGTAACTTATAGCTGCTGTACACGAATGTTATGTTGTGAGTTTCGGATAAACAAGTTAAACAGGAGAAAAATTGCCTCTGTGAGATCCCGGGGAGTTAAGAGGAAGTCCGTATCTCCATCTTCCGGTGACGGTGGTGGACCCGCTCACTTGTCAAGGATGGCGGTTACGTTTGTTACGCGTTACGCGAGTGGCGGAGGTCAGTGGAGCCGACGATAAGACGTGGCCGACAGTCGAGTAAAGACACCATTTTCAACAAAGAAACAATATTTATTGGAATAAATCTAAGGAACGAGTACAACGGGAAATCGCGAGAGCGAGGGGAGAGAGAGAGAGTTTACAATACCGAGTGCATACCTCTTTTTCGGTTCCGTAGAAGACGAAATATCCAGAATATCCAATGACATTTATAATAACATTTATAATAATAACATTTTTATAAAAATGATTATTATTATTATAAATTTTTGTAATAATATCGTATCGTTATAAATTATTTCTTCATTTTGTACAAACAAAATAAATATATTGAAGAATGTAAAAACATGAAAATTATACTTTAGAAGTACAGTAGAGACTCGTAAATCGGCACCCCGGTAATCGGAATCGCCGGTAATCGGTACGATTTTCAGTCGGACTGTGTCGTGCTGAATCGAACGTTTTTGATACTAGATTTACTTCTAAAGTATAATTTTCATGTTTTTATATTCTTCAATATATTTATTTTGTTTGTACAAAATGCAGAAATAATTTTTAACGATACGATAGCCTCGATTATTATTATAAAAATTTTCGTTGGGCTTAAAATCGATGAAAATTCAACACGAAGCGACACGCAACGGAGAAAAATTCAACACGAAGCGACACGCAACGGAGAAAAATTTGAACATCGGACAGGTTAATATATTTTTTCGTACATAAACCGTAATCGGAACAAATCCCTAATCTGAACAACCCCAGTCCCCAATTGATTCCGATTTTCGGTTCACTACTGTAAATCTAGTATCAGAAACGTTCGATTCAGCACGACACAGTCCGACTGAAAATCGCTCCGATTACCGGCGATTCCGATTACCGGGGTTCCGATTAACGACTCTCTACTGTATGTCTAAATATGGGAAATCCGACTGTAGAGGCGATTTATCCAAAGAGCGCACACGGAGAAACGGTCGACGTTGTACACTGATGGAAAGAAGTTCCGAGACTCCCCCTGAGGGGGGGGGAAAGAAGCGCGTTTTATAATTTCGCGGTGCGAAATTATGTCACGAGACCAATTGTTTAGATGTTAAAAGTGTCATCGGGATTAAAACAATTGATAGTATTGGTCGGTAACGATAAACTTTACGTTTTTACCGCGTGAGAACGATTTCTTTTTAAAGGAAGGGTTATAAAAATCCCACGAACTCTGAAGCTCGCTTTATGAGTGATTCGAGATTATACTTTAGAAAAATCCAATAGATCCCGGATTTCACACCTCACTTCTGTCTTCCACTCGGTAATTTGATCGAGAAATTTATGGCAAAAATACTTACCGGTACTCTTTTGATCGTCGTCACTTTCTTATACATAATTCTGTTGACAACATCTCTCCATCGCCTGCAGACTTTTCTGCATAGATCTAACTCTTCATCATCCGAATACTGTATTCAAAAATACGAGTTACTTACTTCTGGCAATTGTGTTACTAAGGCAATGCTATGTTGATTTATTTGACATATTTCCGTTTGATTAACAGATGCTTCTTCCATTTTGAGCACTTTCTACAAATAAAAATTATCACTTGATGGTGTTTACACTAAGTTCAATGAGTTATATATTGTAACTTAAATACTCTTAATTTTACATTGGTTAAAATGAATAGTTCATAACAGTTGTTTGTAGTTCCTTTTTGCACTGATTAGAAATGTGGACAATTTGTAAATACAAAGAAATACATAAAGTAATTAATAATACAGTTTTCAATAAACATAAAACAAATTCGTCTACCGACTCTAAAATAACCATTGATTATGGATTGATCCTTTCATAATCTGCATTATTTTTGCAATCTTGTCTATATAACTTATGCTGAAATTTCTTAGCTCCTACTTGAGAGTTACAGTGAATGGCAAATTCGTTTCTGACTTTTTTGGAAGACTTAATGCCTACCCCCAAATCAGTTAGATTAATATCTGACTCTAGGTCGTCTGACATTGAACTTCGACTTTTCTATTCTTTCAGATAGATTAATAGGGTGTTAGAACTATGCTCGGTCTTTCTCAGTTTTTAACATCATCTATATCAGTAATAGTTCTTTTTGGTATATCTCCTTTAACTCTTCTCCTACAGAGGTATCAAAACTAACTCAGCACTTTAACTACCGTAATTACATATTTTATTATAAAAGTTATTTTATAAAATATGAACTATATGAAAAGTTAAAAATAATCAAAAAATGCTTCTTTTGATAAATATAGCTGCAGGGAGTATTTTTCTATCATTTAACAAGGCACAAAATTTCACACCTGCAGTCTACATTGTTTTCAATCTGATTGACCTTGAGAACAGCTGGTGGAAGCTCCCCGAGAAGATTCTTCTGTACGCCTTAGGAGAAGATCAGTTTAAAGCAAAGGGGAACTGGGCCATGTTCAGTAACGCAGAATTCTTGCTAAGTTTAGTTATTCGCATTTTTCACCGGATGCTCGCCCTCTGGTGTTTAAAAACAAAACTATTCTATCTGGGTCGTTTGCTTAACTCTTGTGTATTATCAGCAGTAAAGATGAATAGAAAAAGCAAAGCTTTCTGTTGCGTTCCAAATTACAATTTCAAAGACTTACGGGAGCCTAATGTAAGTTTTCGTCTATTCCCATACGAAAAACAGATGATTATTCGGAAATCGGTCGGTTATATTTGAGCTTCTCCGAATTCTGAGAGTGGATTACTGTTAATAATTGGCGGTTTCCCGATTGTCCATCTTTACATGAACAAGTTATGCTGTCAATTTTAAAAGATATTTTCTTAAAGTTAAAATGCCAGTAATTTTGTGTGGGACAAAGGATCGGATTTAAGCATTTCGAAGCCCTAAGCTGAACTCTAAGTCCCCTTACCAACCCTTCACAATTTTAGAAGTCAATCATAAAAAGAAAAGAATTAAATCAGATTATGTCTCCAATTTATACTGATATTGGAAGAAAAAGATGAGGTTTCACTAGTCTTGTTTTATAACTGAATTTAATTAAATTTTTATACTCATTCCATTAAAAATCTTTTTTAAAATTCGTTTTATCAATTTTTTTTTTAAAAAAGACCTTATGTTAATTCTTAGAAAAAAAATTAATGAAATACTACACAAAATAAAAAGTAAAGCATATATTGTTGCTTCGTAAAAAATGTTTATTACAAAATTCGACTTTAATTTTTTTTACAAATATTTGAAGCTTCTTGAAAGTCGAAGCCCTAAGCAACAATTTAAATAGCTTTTTACTTGTAAATCCAGTCTTGATAGGACAATGTCGAAGCTGATGCTCTTAACACAAAGGGCACAAATATGTATAGAACGATCTCTCACTTGATACCACATAAAGACGTGTCCCGCTAGCAATAATTGTTCTACTATAAAATTTCTCGATAAACAGCTACAAGCAGCATATATCATTATATCGGACAATAATATATGATTAATTTTACAATACTAGTTACAAGCGACCCAGATGAAGTAGCCATTTTGTAAAAAATGCAGCCTTCTATAGTTCATAAAAACGCGAATACTGTATGTTGAACTCATTTCTAACTACTACTACTTGACTCCTCCCACCACTAGCTTCCTTTATCTCTTCTTAGCTCTGCCCATTAAGCCACTCAGAATTCTAACTTAGGTGTTCTGCGTTACTGAACACGGCCCAGGTTTAACACATACAGTATACATGTATTCAAGTATGACACAAAATTTCCACTTTTGATGCTATTAAAATACAGGGAAAACCGAAAAAAATATATGTATATAAAATTCTACTGAATAAAAAACAAAAAGAAGCCTGCTGATGTCATAGAAAACATCCAATAGCATTTAAAAAATTTTACAAATGTCAAATCGGTCTAATAAAAGTTTAGAACGATTTAAATAATTTGATAAGCTCCCATAAAAAAACAATTAATTACCTAATTAATAAAATGTTATAAAAGTTTTTCGCAGCAAAAATAATTCAAATAATCCGCATGGGTCACAGATAAGAATGTGTATGTACTGCTCCATTCATTTTTGGAAAAATAAACTACATTAAGGACTGGTTTTTTCGTAACGCTATATAAACTGCCCAAGTTTTTTCGGGATTGGGAGGTAAGCGTTATTTAATGGGTCCCTCAATGCTCTATCATCTTGAAGTGCTGACTAAATGCTAGCATTAAGTACTCTTTCAATGTCAGAATCCATATTAGCTTTTACGAAAAATTTAGTTTAAGTATTATTATTTCGTAATAAAATTGTTATTTACTTGTAATTTCCTGTATTAAAATAGAGACCTATCGAGTAACTTAGTAGAATGAGACCATAGAAAAATGAAGGCACTTATCAAAAGCTGAGCACGACCTACCAGATGCAGGAACTGGTCCAGAATGAACTTGAAAGTAGATTAAGGAACAAAAGATTCTACTAACAATGAGAACTGGTTTCAAATTAGAACACAACTGAGTGGGCACCCAAACCAAACAAATTGGTTCTAGAGTTTTCTAAAAGTTTTGTATTAAAATAACATAAACCAAAGTGAAATATTGTATAGAGATCTGGAAAAAAATTTAATATTTATTAAGTCAAATTCAATAAAAATACACATATTGTGTTGTTTGATAATTATTTTCTAAAGATTTCTATAAGATTTGTAATAATTTGAGCTCAGTCAATATATCATATGCAGATCTGAAATAAAATTTAACATTTATATAAGTCAGATTGAATAAAATTGTAAAAGATGTTGGTCGATAATTATTTATGACTATAGCATTTATTTTATTTTACTACATTGTTGAGATCATAGCTAGAAAAGCTTTGTTTTAATAAAATTTGATTGCCAGTTTTATATAGACAAAAGTTTTCCATGTTTAATTTATTTAAGTTTTACTGATTATAAAGGAGTATTTAACAGGAGAAAAGCACACTGCCCAGATATACTGGATAGATAATTAAATGCTTTATGGTTAAATTTTGTCAAATTAATACGATCTTCTCCAATTCCTTTTTCACAAACATGTAACATAACATCTTTTCATACACTTGTAGCCTCTAACGTTGTTATATACAATCAACGTGCACGTTTCTGAAACCCAGGGACAGATCTGGGTTTTTTGGGCCTAGGGTTTATTGAATGGGGCCCATTTTTCGTTAATACAAATAATACTATAAATTATCATTATTTTTATATAATTAATATTAACTATTCTTTACTGTATGATAAGTGCTCATTGTAAATGAAAAAGTTTTAAAAATTTATGATGATAATTCAGTTTATGTGGGCCCTTGACACTTGGGGGCCCAGGATTTAAGTCCAATTAGTCCCTATGTAGATTCGACCTTTCTACGAACTATTGCAAAGTACTTTTGCTTGTAAAACGTTGACAAACAGTAACGACAGCTTGTTGATGTTAGCTTGGGATGATTATTATATATATATATAAACATATCCAGTTAAATTTTATAAAGAGAACCAACTTTCTCATTTGTAATTATATCACATAAATTCGCGTCATAAATATTTTTTCTTTATATAATTTATAGTAAATAACAATCTGTAGAATATTTAAAATAAATGTACAGTACTTACCAAAGGTTTCAATTGCTTAACTAGAAACAATGATTATTTAAAACTGATGATAAACTTAAACGGGTGTGTTCTACAGTGGCATGTGATCTATGACTACATGTGGGTGCATCTGACATCACATAATTTTAAAAGTAAGAATGGATTATCGAGATAATTGGCTAGTCTTATCTCGAATTTATCTATTAGTGAAATGTAAAGTTAAATTAACCATGCCTTCTTAAAATACACCCAACTGACAAATGGAATAATTGTTGCATGAAATAGTATGCCATGGACGTTAAAAGTTTCACTACTTAAAATTACAAGCATAATGTTTTGATGTATATCATGTTTCTAGATATATAATATTTTGGATCTGCATTACACATTACTTTTTAAATAAATTCAGAACCCAATTATTCTCTTCTGTGCTAATCGGCAACGTTTTTTTTTCCTACTTCTAAATCAATAAACGATATAGTTTGATTGATAGAATATCTGTTTTGTGATGTGAAAAATGTCATTTTATAACTGTCAATTATATATTTACTAGCAGATAGGCCCCAAAAAGTAACGATAGCGAAGATTAAGATTATTACGTTATACTCAACCTTATCCGTTTTCACAGAATGCAAGAATTAGGTTCCCCCTGTTTCCATACTAATTAGAGAATTTTAAGATGGGTCTAAAAATATGTTCGATTTCCAGCAAAAATGAAAAATCTGCATCTGCGTCTTGCATGTCGCCTTCTCTTAACACTTCCATTGTTAACACCTCCATTGTTGATGGAAGTGTTAAGACTTAATCTTGTCCCTCTCCCCCGTGGGGAGGAATTTCGAAAAATCCCTTCTTAGTGTGCGTTCTTGTGACGTACCTTAACTGTGTACCAAATTTCAACTTTCAACTCCTAGCCGTTTAGGCTCTGCGCTGATTATTATTATTATTAACTCGTCTCGATTATATATACAGATTTTCAAATAAAATGTCGACGGTTTGAACTGTTTTAACTTTGTGTAAAAATATTTTAATTAAATATTTATTATGAAAAATACATATTAAATGTATTCAGAATTTAAAGAATATTTTTAAATTTTCTTCGGTTATAATTAATGACTATTCATAAATATTTTCTCTATATTGAATGAATTACATAACTAATTTAATTCAATAATAAATAATCGCAAAAGTCAATCAGACAAGATTGCTACTAAGAAAAGTTAGAACAATAAGGTACTCGGTTTTCATTTTGTAAAGCAGAGAGTAATTATTGTCCAGAAAATTAAAAATCACCGAACAAGATAATTAATTGTAATCATTGAATATTAAGCAGAATTAATGGTGATTAGTAGCAACTTCACCAAATACACATATGCTTTTCAAAACGTTCTTTTAGAAGAAACGATTTAATTCTCTATATTAAGAAAGTTCGTCGATTTTCAAAAAGTATAAACGAATTTCATTGTCGATTGATGTGTTGTCGATCGATGTGTTTTATACACATCGATCGACAATTTCATTGATGATGTGACAATTATATTGTCGATCGATGTGTTTTATGCACATCGATCGACAATAAAATTAATGGACAATAATGACCTACATTCGACATTCAAATCTTAAGTGCACGCGTACTGAAGTAAGTCTGTAAAGTTCGATTGCAAAGAATGAGTATTTTGAGCAGGAGGACGACACTTTCTAAGAACTTTTGGAAAACTATCTACATTATTTAAGGAATTTAGTGCTGATGGTTTAGAAATTAACATTAAACATAACCTATTTCTTGCACCACCTTTCTTTCTGTCTTGACGTACCTTTCATATGGTAAACATAACAGATGATTACACTTTTTTACAGTTATTTATACAGAAAAAAGTGCAATATTTAACAATTTTTCTTCAAGTTTTTGAAATAGGCAACTTTCACAATTCCTAGTATCACAAACGAGGTATTTCATCGTTTGAATATTTTATATATAGTATTTACTTGATATAATTTATAGCAACTTCGATGCCTACTTCATACAAATGCGATTGTTTCGGATGTATTTTGTATTCGTCTCAGATTTGTACCAAGCTTTTCGGTATTGCATTAACATTAGAATGTCCTCGACGAAATAGTTCACTCTTTCGAGCAATATTCAAAACTTACCAAACATTAATATGCATTTTGTTCTGGATAACTGCAATGTACCTTATCGTATCCATTTTTTCTCCCGGATTCCTTCCTTGCGAGGAAATAATGCAAATATTCGGTGACGATTCATTAATAACTAAAATTCTCATCTTGGACGTAACTCTAATCTCAGCAATTAACTGCACGGTTAACCGTTTTCACATTGATCGAAGATTCTGTCCTTCACTTCAGAAAGAAACCCCAGAGGAAGAATATTTTGTTCACAAAATACAGGACATAATTCATTTACTAGAAATATGTAGTTTTGTTCCTTTAATGGTTTTCACATATATTCTTATTATCGTCATCGGTTATCCACTTTTGAGTAAGTCTGGAGAATGGCAAGCCACATTTTGCACAATGGCCGTTTGCATTACATTTATTTATACTTTCGGATTTATATTGTTTGGTATACCGATTTCATTGTTTGTGTTCTTGTTGATCAAGAATAAAATTGATGTACTTACACAAGAAATCCAGAATTACAACATTAGCAAGGAACATCTGCGAGAATATTTGTATTCGGTTTACAGAAGATTTAATAAGTATACGGAAATGATTGGCGAATTTAATGATTCCGCTAAGATTATTGTTGCTGACGCCTACTATTTAGGAATTTCGATTAACTGTATTATTGTCTATGTATTGATTTATACAAAGAAGAGTTGGTTGTTGTTTGTCTTTTTTGCAGTACTTCTCGTTATCTGTTTTGTATTTGTCGTGATCTGTGCGCTAATCACTGCAGAACTGTGGATGTCGGTAATTAGGTTTTGAGAAATATTTATAAAATAATTAGTTCACAAATATTCATATATATTTTCTAATCATTTGCAGGCAAGACAGCCCTTGAAGGAATTGCACAAGTACTTCACTACGACATGGAATGCAATGGACAATCTCTTGGTAAGTGTACCATTTATTTATAATTTATTCTAGGAGGAACTTGTGCAAATCGACGGTTTCATAAAATTAGAATATAGTCAATGAGGTCATTTAAAATTTAGCGTTCTATACAAAGGTCATCAGTACTGCAAGTGTGTCCAAGATATTGGCCTCTAACTGTATTTTTCAGTACCAAGAGAATTCTCCCACCTGTCCTATCTTTCGGTGGCTTCTTTCAATTTTGAATTCAGGTCCCAGAGTGGCAATTTAGTATTCTTAAGACTTCGGATTAACAGTGCTTCGCCTGATGGCAATCACTTTGTCTCGAGGTTAACAGTCAGATATTATAGTTTACTCTCTTTTTCTGTTGATAGATTTTTTTGCCAAATCCATTAGTTCGGTGATAATTTACAAATTGGATGGTTAGAATCTCGTTTTGTTCATATCATCAAGTAACGATATAATAGAAAGAGAGATTGTCACTGAAAGTTGGTAGATGGTGCTGTTGTGAATATTGAGAAAACTAATTTATTTTAAAAATTTCATTGTCGAATTTAATGTTGAAGAGTATATGCATTTGTTTTACTATACAAATTTTTCTATTACAGATTTTAAAAACTTATAACAGAGTAGTTCCAAAATAAACTGATTCTTAATTTTATTTTATTTAAAACAATATGCAAGTGTTGGAATTTATCAATGTTAACAATATAAATGCAAAAATCTTTTAATTAGCGCCTAATTAGCAAAACAAGCAGAAATTCAGAGCAATGGGTTGTTTCACCGTGCTAGAATATACTACATAGAATGGCTGTAACCTTAGATGTAGTGCTCTTGATAGCAAGGACGGTTACTATTGACCGCCATTTTACTTTAAGTCAAAACATCAAAGACTATACTACCTGTTGGACAGAATTTTAATTTCCGAATCTGTTTTTTTCTCATCTAAATCTATTTTGCTTTGTTTGCTCTTAGATTTGAGATTTAGGCAATTAGATAAGTGATATCAATCTAGATTGTTTCAACTCGAATTTAGCTATTTTCTACATTTTATTTAATTATTATAAAAAAAGGTAAGATCAGAATTTAAAGTGGTAAGTGTAGCACTTACCCTCAATATAACAATATTTTTATAATCTAAGTACGAGCCTTGAAGGGGCATTACTATAGGCCACGTGATTGTTTATTTATAGTAGTAGTATATGATTGAGAGACTCTGAGATAATTTGTTAAAAATTTAACAGTTTATAACTTTTATACCAGTTACTCTCATGATTTCAAGGGAAAGACGTCAAGCAGGGGCAAAAATAAGCCATAATTGTCAAATCGCTCGACCATTTCTGAAATTATTCATTTTCTAAAACTCTCCTAGACATCAAAACCATACCCATTTTTGATGCTCCTTCGGATATACATTTCCGCACGATGTAAACGAGTATTTTTAAAATAAATCGAGGATTTTTATATATATTTTTACATATAAGAGATCTAATATTTTTAATATTATTTTATTTAAAGTTTATATATATTTTATATAAGAGAATCAGTCTTTTAATATTTATTTAACGTTTTATATATTTTTAATATATTTATATATAAGAGAACTAGTATTTATATAACTGTAATATGTTTATGAAATATCTTTTATATTTTAATATTTAAGAGAAATAATATTTTTATATAACTTTTGTTAAGAGATTATTAGTCCCATCTGTTAGACACATTGTGATGGTGTACGTTTTTGTTTAAATATGCAACAACAATTCTCTCTCTCTCTCTCTCTTTTATTTGAATAAAAAATTTTTTAAAAGAAGGATTACAATAATAATATTAAAAAACGATTACATTACGTAAGGTTTACAATAATAATAAAAAAACGGCTACATTTCATTTAAGAATTAAAAATAAGCGTTACAATAATAATAATAATAATAATAATAATAATAATAATAATGTAAAAGAATAGAAACACAAATAAATGACATTAGACAGCAATTAGGCAGGCTAACACAATACACTAAAAACAACATAACACCCAAATTAAGGAAACAGCTCAAAAACATTTTCAAGAAAATAAAAACACACACAAAACATGAACATCACAACACACGCATTGCAGAATACATTGATACACTAAAACAAAAACTTGCTGCCAAAGCACGTAGACTCAAACGATACAAAACATGTACACTACGAAAACAACAAAATAAATTATTTACAAACAATGAAAAACTCTTTTACAGACAAATTAATAACAAAGCAAACACTGATACACAGCACAGTGGCACACCAACAGAAGAAGAACTCACAACATATTGGTCTTCTCTTTGGTCCAGTGCTGTCACGCACAATGCTGATGCAGGCTGGATCGAGGAGGAGAACAGAAACTTGCACAACATACCAACTATGCCCTGTGTTGAAATAAACATACATGATTTCCAATACACTGTTAACAGAACACACAACTGGAAGACACCTGGTGTAGACAACATTCACAATTTCTGGTACAAAAAGTTTACATCACTGCACCAGGAACTAGCTAAACATCTAACACACATCATCATCAATCCACAAGACATGCCAAATTTTCTTACTCAGGGCATCACCTACATGAAACCTAAAAACAACAATACCACAGACCCCACACAATACAGACCAATTACATGTCTTCCAACACTCTACAAATTATTGACATCCTGTATCGCAAACAAAATATACAAACATGTTGAAGAACACGACATTCTAACAGAACAACAAAAAGGTTGCCGTAGAAACCACAGGGGATGCAAAGAACAGTTACTCATAGATTCAGTCATTCTACGGCAAGCACACAGACAACACAGAAACATACACATGGCATATATAGACTACAGAAAAGCATTCGACAGTGTTCCACACAGTTGGCTGCTACATATTCTACACATGTACAAAATACATCCATCACTCATTGCATTCTTTCAAAACACTATGCAGCACTGGAGAACAACACTACATCTCAGGGCCCATAACACTTCCATACAAACAAACCAAATTTTTATTAGGCGAGGAATTTTTCAAGGAGATTCCTTGAGTCCTCTCTGGTTCTGCCTAGCCCTGAATCCATTATCCAACATGTTAAACAACACGCAATATGGTTACAATATCAGACACGAAAAAACAACACAGTATACACTGTCACATCTCATGTACATGGATGACATAAAACTTTATGCATCCACACAAAAACAACTTCATAAACTCCTACAAATCACACATTCATACACCAAGGACATACAAATGAAATTTGGCCTAGATAAATGCAAAACACTTCACATAGAAAAAGGAATCCTGAAGAAAGAAGATTTTGCACTTGGAAATGGAGACATTATTGAATCCATGGAAGAGGGTGAGCTCTACAAGTATTTAGGATTCCAACAGGCCAAACTAACAGAACATGCACAAATAAAGCAAAGACTGATTAAAGAATACCAAAGTAGGTTAAATGCTATTCTCAGAACACAGTTAAATGCAAAACACACAGTTAAAGCAATAAACACATATGTCATCCCAGTACTCACATATTCTTTTGGAGTTATACATTGGACTCACACAGATCTCGAGCAACTCCAAAGGAAAACAAGAACTACACTTACTAAGCATAAACAACATCATCCTAAATCTGCCACAGAAAGATTAACCCTTCCACGTAAAGATGGCGGACGTGGCCTGATTGACATAGTTAACCTTCACTACAAACAAATACAGTCACTGCGAGAGTTTTTCTACAAAAAACAAGAAACATCACAATTACATAAAGCAGTAACTCTAGCAGACTCGAATAACACACCATTAAACTTACACTCGCATCATATGGACACAACTGCAACATATAAAAAGCATAGACACCATTAAGCAATCGTGGGCTCGAAAGGCACTCCATGGCAGGCATCCTTATGATCTGGCCCAGGATTTTGTTGACAAAACTGCGTCAAACAGCTGGTTAGCTCGGGGATGCCTCTTTGGGGAGACGGAAGGATTCATGATTGCCATACAGGATCAGGTCATAAATACTAAAAACTACAGAAAACACATACTCAAAGATGCAACACTCACAAATGACACATGCAGAAAATGTCACATCATGCCAGAAACTATACAACACATCACCTCTGGTTGCAAGCTCTTGGCACAGACAGATTATTTACACAGACATAATCAAGTAGCAAATATAATACACCAAGAGCTTGCAAAGAAACACAAATTAGTAGACATCCACGAACCATACTACAAATACATTCCACAGACAGTATTGGAAAACAACACGCACAAAATGTACTACGACAGAGCCATAATCACAGATAAAACAATTTACCACAACAGACCAGACATCACACTCATTGACAAACACAATAAAATCACATACATTATAGACATATCCATTCCAAACACTCACAATATACAAAACGCATGCACTGAAAAAATTAGCAAGTACACAGAACTCGCCCAGGAAATAAGGCATCTGTGGAGGATGGATAGGGTGCTTATTGTACCTGTTGTTCTCTCCTCTACAGGTGTCATACCACACACACTACACAAAAGCCTAGGCACATTAGAATTGAATAGAAACACATATATCACTCTACAGAAGGCCACTATATTGAATACATGTCATATTGTGAGAAAATTCCTGAATACAGACACACACACTGATACACTTCTTTAATTTCTGTTTTGGTTACTATGCCTTGACTTTGGTCCGGCATAGTACACAGCCACCGGTGTTAACCGAGTATATTTCACTTAACCTAACATAATAATAATAATAACAAATGGTTACATTTCTTCATTTAAAAATTAAAATAGAAATTATACAAATAATATTTTTAAAAAATTAATAAAAAGTATTAAAAATGAATTGAAAAAATGTCTATGAAGAAATAGAATAATGACTGTAAGATAAAGTATATATTCCATTACTTAAAATATATTTCTTATCATAAAAAGCTTAAAGAGAGCTATAAGAAAAGATGAATAACTGAAAAAAATAATAATTTAATTTTCTTATTTAAAAACAACAAATCTAGGGAGATTATATCTTACTTTCTATTTTTTTCGCTCAGATTGAGATGTGAACAAAGAAAAGTCAATAAAGAATTAAGTAACAAAAGTAAACCTCTCCTCTTTATATCAGTTGCTAATGGCGGGAGTCGCATCAAGTTGCATTTGACCTTGGATTATAAAAAGAGTGATTAAACTCAATGTGGGTCAACATAGTGAAAGTACTTTATAAGAGAATTTGTCTTTCAACAATTAAAAACAACATATGCGTGAAAAAACAGAAATATTTTACATACAGTTTCTGGAAATAAGAGAATCAATATTTTTTTAAAATATATTTATTAAAAGATTTTATATATGAGAGTTTTTTTCTAATATTTTTATATAACTTTAATGTTTTATTTATTTTATATTTATGAAATATATCTTTTATATATATTTTAATATTTTCTTATATAAAAGAGAACTACAGGTAACTCCCGAATAACACGGCACTTCTATAGCACGGATTCAGTCTAACATGGTTCGAGAATTGAGACCATCCCCATATAACACGGTACTTTTATAGCACAGATTCACTCTGACACGGTTCGAGAATTGGGTAAAACCCTCGTACAACATGAAATGTAATAAATTTTTACATACTTAAGTACTAATAGTATACGAAAATTATTATTTTCATGAACTATTAGTACTAAAGTATGTAAATTTTCTTTTCCTGCCTTCTGTCGATACATATGGTCCTTCTCAAAAATTGTTTCAATGTTGCCAGATGTCGACGCTTCTGCTTTTGATGTTGCCAGATGTTTTTTCCCTATTCCATACTTGCTTTATTCTTCATAAGTGCTTAGTACCATATAAGGAAATTTATAAAGATCTTTTAAATAAAAGCAAGCAATCTAAAATTGCAAAAGGTAAAGCATGGATCTGAAGATAATGCAGAAAAATGCTCAGAGGATAAGGATAACTTGCCAAAAAGAAAATGCCCTCGGTTAATAGCGCTTAGTGATGACGAAGAAAACATTGTTTAATTTATATTAATATGTATCACTTAAGAAAACTTTAATAAAGATATTTATCTTAATTATGAAAATATAATAGCATGTTTTCTTAATTTTTGGAACCTAACCCCCCCTTTCGTACTAGTTCTTTGTTTCGTATAACACGGATTCGCATAACATGGCAATTTTTTCGAACGTAACTCCTGTGTTATACGGGGGTTACCTGTAATATGTTTTTATATAACTTTGTTAAGAGATTGTTGGTGCCATCTGTTGACAAAAAATATTATAGAATATTTATATTTTTTAATATATTTTTTCCATTGACGATTTAGATATCAAAAGAAATAACGAAACGTGCATACCATCAAGAATCTGAACACACTGTTCGCTATTTCAAATTTGTCTATTCTTTTTACGCTATACATGTATTTTTTAAAATAATTGACAGCAATGATACTCTATCTTTTTTATTGAAATAAAAAAGACCACTTATATCAATTCAGAAATAAGCAGTTAAGCAGTAAGTATACAAAAAACATAAGTGTATAAAAGTATTAATTATATTTAAAAAATTAAAATTTTTCACATATTTTCGCTGAAACATAAATAAGGGTAAATTGATAATTATTCTTTACAAATTTGGTTGTTAATTGTTTCTGATTACTAATGACACTATACCAATCGAGTTTATGCTTGAATTCTTCCGTAAATTTTTCGGATAAATCTTGATATTTTGAAATAATCTCCCAATCCACATCGTTTTCAAGTTCTTTAATAATCTCGTCGTGCAATTGTTGATATTTACAAACAAGTTTCATATTGAATAAATGTTTAAAAGTTAAAATGAAATTTTGACTCAGTCTTTGATATTGAGACACAAGATCCAGTGGCGTAGCGTAGTGGGGGCGGCAGGGGCGGCCCGCCCCGGGCGGCACTTTAAGGGGGCGGCAAAATTTCATAATAAATAATAATAATACCTAAATAAGGGGGCGGCGAAATTTTCCTCCGTCCCGGGCGGCTGACACCCACGCTACGCCACTGACAAGATCCCAGTTTAGACAATCATGATATTGAGTCAAAAAGTTTTCTGTTAACTGTTGATAACAACAAACACTTTCCCAATTAATTCGATGAACATACTTGTGTAAAAAATCAGAGGAGTAATGTCTGCTTTTGCACATTTTATTCCAATTTAATTTATGTTGGAACTCATTAATAAAATCATTACTAAGATTTTTTTTCAGAAATAATATTCAAATCAACTCTATCTTGAAATTGTCTTATTACTTTTTCTGTCAAATTTAATCTAGAGAATTCTTTCCAATCAAAAATTGTATTTAATTCGTGAGAGAGTAGGGCTATGTTTTTTGGATCCATTTTTTAATGAAACGATTGACTTGTCTTCTTCTTCTGATATTAATATGAAGAATAATTAGTTTTTATTGATTACAGTGTTGTACATGACAGAACCGAACAGATCGTTTTTGTTTTAGACCAGTGATTCTCAAACTTTTTCAATTCACCGCCCCCTTGTTCCATAAAGTTATACCCAACGCCCCCTAACTCATTTTCTCTTGTGTGAGAAAGGATTGGAAATATTCTTAGGAAAACTTTTCTATGAATCTCACACTTTGTGCCCTTACCGTACATTGTTCTCAACATCTGGAAACCATTAAACTCAATGTTTCCTCTTATCAGTTTAACAGAGGAAAGGGAACGGCTGTCAGTGACCCCAACTTTTACCTTTGGTCACTGTTCAGTGCCTTGACTCCAGCGCCCCCTAGATTTACTCACCGCCCACAAGGGGGCGTTATTGCCCACTTTGAGAAACGCTGTTTTAGACCAATGAGGTTTTATATTTTTTTAATGATGCAACCGACCAGATTTTCCTTGCTAACTTGTGTTTTAGGTCAACGAACTTAAAATATTATTTACAATTAATGATTGTTATTATTAAAACAAGACACGAAATTTTCGAAAAAAATGTAATATATTGGTTTTTACATTTATATTTAAAATACATTTTCAGAATATTATTTTCGGGTCCACAATGCGGATTATGTTTTTCAGAATCGATGAAAAATTCGTCAAAATTGTTGAATGTTTTGCTAAATTCTGATAGAATTTCTAAGCTGTGATGATGGTAAGATTCCTTCGATGTAAGCATCCATAGGAAATGTTTCACTTTTGGTATAAACCATGATAGAAAATGTACATAATGCTACCATGTCACGTAAAATACTGGCCGCTATCATTATTATAACCTGTTTAGAAATATTTTCTGTAACAGTTTTTATAGTTTTATTAAGTAGATCAGGTTTTAAAGAAATTGATATAAAAAATTCTACTTGCAAATATTTTTTACATTTAGATAGAAACTTTTATTTACATAAATGCACAATGCTGGAATAGTTGTATATCATATTCGAAAATTCACGAGCGAAAGACTACAGGTATACCTCGCCTTACGTCGGTAATTGGTTCCAGGAGAGGCGACGTAAGTCGAAACTACGGTGGAAAACGCCAATAATAAGCACTTAAAGACCGCTAAATAAGACGACAACACAGAAACACAGATGTTTTCGTGTTTTGTTCTCTAGGATTTATGATGATTATATTAACTTTTACTGTAAATGTACTGTACATATTTTAATATGATTTTATGTGCTTTTAACGCTTTTCTAGTGATATCACGACTTCAGTATTTGTAGAGGACGGATGTAAAGTCGAATAAAATGACTTAAACTTGATTTTTATTTTTCCATATACTATTTTGACAAACGATGTATAATCGAGAACAACGTAACTCGAGGTATACCTGTATCTCATAAATATATCGGTGTGCAATTATTAAAGAAGGAAATTTAATAATTATAAATGATTTAATGCATTTTTTAACCAAAAAAATTACCGAATTATTTACCGTTCAATCGCATCATAAAAATATGTGTTATATTGATAATGCAAAATTCATTTTCTCGTAATAATGTAATGACAGATATAACTTTAAATACTCATTATTTGATATTATTTAATGAATCCCTTCTGGCCATTTAATCTGCACGGGCTGGTAGAGCCCGACCTTCAATGGCATTAGTAGAGCATAACGAGTGGGGAGTGTGTCGGTAAGTCAGCAGGTTTCCTCGGATATACAAGAGACCGGTTTTAACATAACCAAAATAAAACTTTATTCTATACTAAATCTAGGATATACAAATCTATATGAGGTTAAATACAGGTACAAATACTCCTATCAGGTGGAGAGCCAAACAGTTCTACTTAGCTCGCGAAGCACGTGCTCGTTTTATTTTCCAAGTTCTAATGTTTTGCTGGCAGAGATAGTTTACAGGTTTCTAGCCCCCTAAATACCTCTCTTATGCGTAGCGGAGAGTCGTTTCGACGAACTTCGTTGTATGGAAGGGTCGTTATTGTGGATGTTCTTCCAACGGGTGTCTTCTCCTCTTCTTGGATCCAGTCCGATGTATGTAGGTCCGGGAGACAGAATGCGCACGATGTCCTAATCTAACTTCCAGTTAATCGCTCTCTCCGAGGTTCCGGCGACTCTCGCTTTTATTTCATTGTCACGAGGAAGGGGATCACATGATTGTCAAAAGTTGATGATAACAGTGCTGTGTTGGCACTTACATGTGAATTTTCCCATCAGATTCTTATCACAAACGGTGATAACGATCTCTGGTACGTTCTTTTGTCGGATTTGTTTTAATTTCCTACAAAGTTTAATTTCTGATAAATGCGTAAATTCGCGGATCTTACATTATCAATGTTCAATTAAATTAATAATAGGTCTGCCAGATTTGAAAATCAAGTATTGTAATTGATTTTGACAATTGGTGCTTGGTTAGCATGACAAAGTACAATTGAATCTACTTGGTAAATGTTTGCATGCAAAAATTTTGTGTATTACACTCTATAAAATGAAAATTTTCAAATTCTTCTTTGTCAGTAATCGATCTTTTTGCACGTATTTATTTGATTTTCAAATGATCTTCTAGCAAAACTAATAAATACATTTGCTGTCTCCAACAGATAAAGTCTGACAGACACACAAAAGTCCTAACATAAGCGCTTTACTACTATAGTGGAGGGTGCTAAAAAGCAAATCATTAGATGGCGCGCGAACTCCCGACACGTTTGTCTCGAGAATTATCATCGCACCTTTGCTAATCTACAGGGAAAAAGCCGTAATTCGATACGTAAACCGTATTTTTAGCCCCAGTCATTTATTCAAACTAAGTCATATAGGCTGAAACCTCTTTCAACTGATATATACATAATAGATTAGAAAGGTTTTTTAATTCCTACAGTTTTGGCTCCGTTTAATAAAATAGTTGATGTAATAATAGTTCGTGAATTGGTACAAACTTTCTAAAATGTATGGGAAATTGAATTAAATCTCATCCTAATTGTAGAACTTTTCTGAACATCTAATATTTTTCTCAATGGCATCGCTTCTGTAAGGTCGCCGACTGGTAGGGATCAGTTAATCCCGTGTCAGGATGAACCTAAGGGACGTTTGCATGTGGGTGTGGCAGAGGAGGCAAATGATGACAAGTGTTTTACATGAGGGAAACCGTTTTATTGGATAACATATATGCATACATCCACAATTGACAGTCCACTTCTCTACAGTCCTTCCGAGAGGCGAGAACTTCGGCTGCGGCCGTAGCCCCGGGCGGATGAGACGAGAGTGATGGGCGGACGAGATGAAGTCGCTGAGAAGCTGAGGCGTCCTTGGCGGCGACACAACACATAGCACGTCTTCTGATCCGTCTTCTGATTATATTATACTAGCTGTTACCCGCAGCTTCGTTCGGCGGATTTTGCAAGCAAACCCTATTTACATTCAATATTTTAACAACCATAGTAATTGTTATATAACACCTACCACTGAGAATTGCTGAGAATCAAACCAACTGTTTTTAATTTGATAAATTTTCTGGAACGTTTACAATCGTTCTATAATCGAACCAATATGTAATCACAAATTCGAATTTAAAACGGTTCGAACATTTGGTAAAAAAATCGAAATATATAAAAAATATTTATAATAATGTCTGAAATGTTATCAATTTAATATCCCTAAGTACTCAATGAAGACTAAACGTAATTAAAAACAAAAAAATCGCATCTAAAATAGTACAGTAGAAGCCGTTCTTCAGGTTAGGACTTAATGCTCTCCCTCTCCCCCGCGGAGACAATTTCGAAAAATCCCTTTTTAGTGTTCATTTTCATTGCGTACCCCTATTAAAACGTAGTTAAATACAAAAATTCGCATTTAAAATAGTACAGTAGAAAGCCGTTTTTCAGGTTAATGCTCTCCCTCTCCCCCTGCGAGGGGAATTTCGAAAAATCTCTTCTTAGTGTGCATTTCATGACGTACTCTAACTGCGTACCAAATTTCACCTCTAGGTTCTGGAAATTTCTAGAAAAAACTGGAACATTCTAATTGAAGCATCATACATTTTTGTAGTCAACAACTTTCAACTCCCATATCTCCTACACCCTTATAGCTATCGAGATGCAACCACCATAGTGCACGATGGGAGACTTGGGGCTACTACCACACACAAACACCATTCATGTGCGATGTGTAGTTTTGGCTGCAGAGTGAGATATAGGCACAAACACGTCCATTTATATATATATATATATATATATATATATATATATATATATATATAATATAATATAGGTATAGATATATAGATATCTAAATAGATATAGATTATTTCATTTCTATATAGTACAAAGGTTTATCGCACCTAGTGACCAATGTAACACATTTTAAACTTTCTTTAAATTGTATAACAGAGGAATAAGAAATTTTTAATTTAAAATGCTTAGATTGGTCATCGGTGTGAGAAACCCTTACTTAATTAAGATAACCTTCGTAGTTATATAAATAAAATATTATAATACAATAAATATTAAAACGAAAATCATATACAAAATTTGGTTATTTCAGCCTATCATTGTCGTGTTTATTTCGATATTCGAACGGTACGAAATGGCACAGTTTCATTGGTCATGTAGACCCCAATTGAAAATAAATTTATTAAGGTATTATATTTTTTCCTAATGTTAACTCTAAGAAACTGTACCATTAACTGCCGAATATCAAATGATAACCTGCCAACCAATCAAATTTCGCGAAAAACGGATCAAATATTTAAAGTCAGCACCCTCGAAAACCACTTAAAACATATTTTATGCTAGCCTTGTATTATGAACTTGTATTATGCAATTTTATTTATTCGAATGCCACCATAACGATGGTTTGATAGAAAAAAGGTACTTCTGTGGAAGAGGATCCACTAAATTCGACCAGAAGTAGTAATTGTCTTTCTCCTGGGAGAGAAGATGGCCAACGACTATTAATTAATACCAGTCTACTGTTAATATTTGAGAAGTGATTCGCGTTGGATAGGTTGTAATGGCCCGTATTTGATCGAATTTGTTAACCTTAACGTCAGAAAGACTTGATAACACACTTGTTTAAATAAAAAAAAATTCTGTAAAAATGCAAAAATAATTGCTATTATCTGCAGTTACTTTTTATTTCCCATTAAAAAACCTGGTGAAACCAGGTTGCAAAAATAAAGCTCAGCAAAAACATCTAAGTAAAGGAAACTTTTGATAAGAATAGTGGAATCAGATTTGACTGTAGGACTCAACATGTAAATAAAGTGAACATTACACAGACTACAACTAACAGGAAGTTTTGGATGAAGCAATGTCGCCATGATAATAAATAAAAGAAATAATTTTCGGCACAAAAAAAGACTTCCTGCTCTACACTGTGCCTTAAAATCGTTGCACGTACTGTACATTAAATTGGCTAAACGTTAGAATATCTTAAACAGTATCAGTAAAGGATATTTGGGACAATGAGTTCATGAGTTAATAAGGGAAGACGAATCAAGGAAAAGGCGGGTGCAGCAGGTTTCCTGGCAGGTAAGCATAACCTCGTATTAAAATTAGTTTGGTTTATTTGGTTACATCAAAGCAACACGTGAGCGATCTGCCAAGGAGGATGCAACCCAGAAAAAATTTTATGTAAATTTGGCTCCTATTTAGATGTTCCTAACGTGAGGAAACCCCAGAAAACTGCACTTGCCAATCCGTTGGAGACGATCGACTACCGGTGTCCTGTGGTTTTATCCACTCGGTTACTGGAGGGTACTTATCGGGCTGCAATTTGAAAATATTTGTAGAGCTATAAATTCGTACTGTCGTCTGTCTGCTGTCTGTTCTTTCCTTAATCTCGAGAGCAGAGTTAGATAGATGAAAAGTCGAGACCAGATATGGAAGGCCTAAGAGCAGGAGGGCCAAGGTTAACTATACACGAACTTTTGGTTCGTGGAAATCGTCATTACAATTGGCGTAAGTTCCTTAGATTATGAAATGTGCTGTTTATATTTACAACCATATCGCGTTGAAATCTTTTATACGGTATTTAAATACAGTCTAACTTGTTTCTAACGTCATCCATGGGACCGGCAATTTTTTGACGTTATAACCGAGTGTCGTTATCTGCGAAGTCTATTATTATCATAATAAATTTATTATCTTATGTATAAAAATGCAAACTACATGTTTAAATCAACTTTATTTACATTATTATGTCTAAGTTTACATCGATGTAATTAAAAATTTCAAAAATTACCTTTTATAAGAAATTTCTATTTGTCATAAGTTTCAATAATGGCGGAACTTCCGGTTTTGAGGATAATGTCGAATCAAAAGGCAACAAAAGGTTAAACTAATGTATGCCAATTAAAAATAATTCAATTATTTCTTTATAAACTATTTAATGTAATATGTTATCTCAAAAATAATAGATTATTTTAACAATTTAGTATAAAGTAATTTAAAAATGAGTACATAATAACCGTCGTTATTATGTTCTCGCCGTCACGTCGTTAAAAGTGTAGAAAACCTCACCCCATCGAAGTCAGGTGGTGAGAGTACTACCCACAGTGGTTCCCAAACTTTTTTTAATCGCACCCTTTTCAGTTTTTTAAAATTGTTCACGAACCCCCTTTCGCATCTGTTATATTTGATCAATAAAACAAAAAATAAAAGGTTTGACAAAATATATTTTAGGACTTAACAATAGTGATGATATTTTTTATTAAGTATTAATTATTAATGTGATGATTGAGCTTGCATCTGCTTAACTTCGAACTATAGAGCTAGTGGAAGGAACGGCGAAACGAGATTGAGGTGCCTCTAGCGGCGACGCCGAGTAACAGAATCGGGGCTACAAAGCACCACTGAAAGTATGACGGGCGAAATGGCTTTGTTAACGGAGGTCTCAACTATACCCGGCTAGTTTGCCACAGTCGAACTTCACCAGGCATAAGGAGAGGTGCGGGCACCGGCTGCCCACTGATTACGTCGCATATCTCGCGTGTTGCCAAGCATAAATAAATTATTAACATTAAGGCGATCCCCCAAAAACGCTAAGGAACCCTCTTGTGGGTCGCGACCCACCGGTTGGGAACCGTTGTTCTAGGAAGTGGACTCTGACTCTAGGACTAAACACGTAGTATTTTCTTTGTGAAATAAAATTTGTAATCTAATTTTGTAAATTTGGGAGTGCTTCAAATATGACGTTATAACAGGGTTTTATGTCGTTACAAGCGGGTTTTTTTTTTAACATTATCTAGTATAGTAAAGTCTTGGGACCGATAAAAATTTGACGTTACATCCGATGACGTTATAACCAAGTTAGACTGTATTTGCCCTGCTAGCCGAACACGTGCCTTTACGAACAACCTGTGTTTATTGTCTACAAACACATTCTTGAAAACACGCCTTCATAATTTTTAAACCGCAGTTTTGTTTAATAAATATTTTCTTCAAATTTTGGAAAGTTGCAATATTGTATGAAACGCTTTCGATTCATTGAATTCAATAGATTAAACGGGTCGTTTCTTTTCTTGTATATTCTGAATTCTTTTAACTAACAAAATAATAATAAGATAATTTTATGCAGTTGATATTTGTTTTAAACATAAACATGTTAATAAATATAGCAATAACTTAATGTTAAATTTTTATTAAGATGATCAATATTCAGAAGAGATACACGGGACCATCCATCGGAGTTTCTCTGTTTGACTTCATTGTGAAGAGGAGCATCGCCATCAAAGTTAGTCTCTTTTCAATTTTTTAAACTATAATATCATTGCTTTAACAAAATTATTACACTACTTTAAATAACTATTTGTAATATGACGCTAACAAATTTTAACTAATTATTTACTGAGCTACAGATTTCTTATCAATAATTATGTTATATTGCTACATAGTACTATGTAAACTAACATTTTTCTGTTATAAGACAACAGCTCAAATTACACTAGAATTGCACAAGAAGAAATTTAATTATACAAGTGAGCATGTCTAGAGTATTACGGTATATTGAATATAACATATACATTTCAAAATGACTGACATTGTAATAATTATTATCTATATATATATATAATCGAGATGGGTTAATAATAATAATAACTATATAACTGAAAATATAAAAATTTTGATAGTTTGCTTTTAGAATTTGGCCCTGCTTTCGTTCATTATATTATGAATATTATTATATTGTTTCAGTTTTAAATTACAAAAGATGTAGTCAAGTTATCTTTCGTATTCTGGGTTATGCAGTGTTCTGTAACAGCTGAATATCTCATAGGAGAGATTACAAAAGTAAAATAGGGGTAGAATGTAATAAAAGGTATTGCGAACAATAATAGAGCGGAGATGACTTTTACTTTTCTCTGTTTTATTTGGCTACAAGTTCTGCTTTTAATCTCTGATTACAGTAATGATACTTGGTACCATATAGGTAACATTTATTGAAGATGAAGTGCAGAATATCATGTTAATTTCATTCTGTGTTCTATCGATGGAATTTTCTAAATTATATTGTATATTTAGTACTTTGAAGTACAAATTGTATATTTAGTATAAAAATATAACACAATGTACACTGTATATTTGTTAACTCATAACGAATTTTGTTCTTGTAGTTGTGGAATGCCATGCTGGACTTTTTTCTATTTCTGCTGAAAGTGGATAAAATCAGACGTGGAGAACGTTGTCCCAAAGGAGGATTGCTTGAAGCTTATTAATTAGAAACACACAAGTGAATATCTTAAGAAAATTAAATCCGTATCTGTATCATAAGCACTTGTAAAGTTAAACTTCGTATAATGAACACGGAAAAGCACCCATAACATAGTGTTGAAAATCTAATGTGTTAGAGTGACAAAAAGTAATAATGCAAAACTGGCCAGTGTTATACTCTATGTTATATTCTTGTGAAGGTTTTTGGGCATAATCAGATCTTCTAGAAGCATGTATGGTAGCCGCCACACATTGCACATACCCATGAGAACGACATCATCTACTATTAAACTCCTAAAGATTGTCAACATTTTGGAAATCCGTTTATGCCTTCTAAATATGTTTCCGCATTTCGGGTAAAATTTTCAGCAGGAAAATGAGACGAAGATTTATAAATTTATTTACCAGAGTACTATAAATTCAAAAGATATATGCAATGCATGTCTTTTAAATTTGAATACATTATCTCAGCATAGGCTTCAATATATAAAAATAATTTTTTGTAACATTTAAAATAGGTAAAGAATGAAAATTCGAAATATGTAGTAAAATCTCTGTAAACCGAAATTGCAGTGTCGAATATTTATGTTTGATTCGATATGTTTTCGTTTTGAATGGGTTCAAGTATTTTTCTTTTTTATCCGTAAACTAGACAAGTGTCATACATATTGTTTTAAATAGTAAAATCACTGTTACATAGTTCAGCAGAAAGCTTTCTATTGAACTGAACACAGTGATGAATGATGTAGCAAAAATTGTCAATGAAATTCGTAGTCGAGCTGTGAATTTCAGGCTGTTCACAATATCGTGTGAGAGTATGAACTCACCACCAACATCTTCGTGTTGACGTGAGGTGGTTATCAAGAAGAGAGTTTGCATGTCTTTTTGAATTAAGAGGAAGTAACAAAATTTTTACGCGCCCAAAAATCCAATTTAATACAATCTTTACTAAATGAAAAATGGATGGCTAAACTTGCATATATAGAGAACATATTTAATCTTCTTAATGACCTTAACATTTCACTTTAGGGATATTGTACAGATATCCTTACAGTGAGAAATAAAATAGATGCGTTCAAAAATCCTGAATCTTTGGGACAATCGATTACATAAGAAAGATGTAGAAATGTTTCCAATTTTGGGTGAATTTTTCACTGCAGTTGATGTCAAAGTGATATTCAAAATAATTAGTGAACGTTTAAGGGCATTACTTGAAAACTTTAATGCAGCAGAGCATCGATTATCCGAACGTCGATCAACCGAAACGTGAATTAACCGAAAGCTTTCCAGTTGGCAAATTTAAATTTTCGCTAGTGCTGTGGCATTGCAATCTTTGGCTATGTCTTGGGCTACTCTGATATTATTTTTGTTGGTGTGAGTGTTTTAGCTGGCAGCACTGGCGCGACTATGAGCGTGTACTTAAGGACGTTAGGTTGCCAATTTAGCGAAAAAGTCGCTAAATTTGGCGAGTTTTTGCTTATGTTAGCACTTTTTTTTGAAATTTAGCGACAGAGATTTTTCTTAGCCTCCTTTTTTCTTGTAAATTTAGATACATTTTAGAGATTTTTCAAAAAATGAAAAAATTTCATAAAACTATCAAAATTTAATAAATTTCTTAATATGTATTATCTTTAATGTGCAATAATTATGTGTATGAGTCGCGAATCTTATTTTTAATAAGTGGCAAAAACTAATCAGAGCTCAATTTTTTTTATCATGACAAATATGGAAAAATGTTTGTAAAAGGGGTGGAGCTTACTGAGCACTGGCATCGCGACTAGCAGTAGCAGGATTGTTATTCCAGAAATAAAAATAACAAATGATATAGTGATTTTAAAACCATATAGCACTCAATCCATACTTGGGTTATCAGTTTGGAACCGAAATAAACAATTCTACACTGTTAGATGAAGAATGAAAAATAGTCGTAGTTGCTGCATTACCTGTCTTTTGTCTCGTATTAGATATATCGTAATAACATCTAAAAATAAAACTGTTTTTATTAACAAGTTATTTATGGGAAAACAGTTTGTAAAACAATCAATAGTGATTTAAGATTAACAATTATTTTAATTTAATTAAAGGTTCTTTATGACGAAGAGATCTATATGCGTTTGTAACAAACTATACGTGATGTACTTTGTGAATTAACAATTAATTATTGTGTAGATTAACAATACAGTTTTTAAAACACACAATATACGCTCATTGCCATACAAATTAGCGCACAAGGAAGACATTATTATGCAGTGTATTTTTGCTTTTAATAAGGTTTAATAAATTTTGTCTTGTTTCTATACGAAATCGTTTAATTTTAGCTCTCTATAATATAAATAAGTCATTTACGAAAGAAACGAGTACGATAGAAATATCATTTTTAATAATAATAATATATAATAAATGTCAATTCCAAAAGCAAACTCAGCTGAATAATAACGTTTTTAATTAAATAGTCAAATTTCATTCCATGCCGAAACTAAAATTATAAATATTTTCGTCATATCGGAATGACTTTACAAATTTGCATTTAAGAACAAAGGAGTATTCAGGAATTGTCTTAGGGCGATTTTTAATTAGTGTGATAAACTAAACGATAGTATAAATCAAATCTATATGGCAAATACAGTTTTGAAAGCTGTGAATGTAAAAGTAAATTTTAGTTAAAAATCTGACTGAAATTTCCTCATCACACCATACAACACAATAACAAGCAAAATAGTGTTTTCCGAAAAACAGATTCGAAACCAGACAACAATTTTCTGCTAAATCACCATCTCTCACAAGCTTAGTTCACACCGTGCGATTAGCGAAAGCGAATGAGAAAAGCGAAAAACAAGTTTATTCGCTTAGCGAAATTGACCCATACAGCATTCGGAACCATACAGCCAAAATCTCGACGGTTCCGAACTTCAAAGCGATTCGCGAAATGGGAACGACGTGTCACGTCTAACGTGCTATTCGCTCTGTTTTCCGCTTTCGCCAGCGAATCGCGCTCAGTGTGAACTGAGCTTCAGACGTGTGACTAAATTAAACAGCATACGGACGATCCCTCCACCACACCCTTCTCTGTTATTTTTAAACAATTACAGGTTATTCTAGTTATTCAAGCTTCTTAAGTATTATATGCAAGAAGTAAAAGTCGCCCGCTAATCTTAAGATTTTCGAGGCTAAATATAAACGAGTGTAAAATATTTTGCTTTTTTCATTTATTTTTTACAGCAATTGCTAGTAAACAATACACATAGCAAGCATGACTTTCAAATAACACAACATATCAATACGTTAGCATAATTCAGTATATCTTTTAATTTACACAGCAGTTACACGTGTTTAGCTTCTAACCCTCATTTACGTATATAAAAGTTTTATAACAGTATAAAAATGTAATACAATTAAAAAATAATTAAAATACTAGGACTTCGTCCCTGACTAAAGTGCAGCGAAGGCTTCAAGCGACTTGTCAAGCAGTGAATTTCTAAAACTTCCTTGTTTTACATAGGAAATGTTGTAAAAGTAAATGTATATATGACCCAACTTTTCATGAAAAATGGAAAAGGAAGATCGGAATTTAAAAAAAAAAATGGCAAGAGCTTCACGCTATTTCGAATGCCGAGTGGTGCGTGCTCGTTTGCTTACTTTTTATAATGCGACAGATTCTCTCGCTTTTTGTCGCTTATATTACTATTCATTTTTAAGCTAATCTTTCTTAAATATTAGGAAGTTGTCATTCACCAATGGGGCTTTTAAACTGTAATGTTACTAATCTTATTAATATAAATAATTCTTGCAGTTTCATAATATTGCAGTGTGCATTTCGTCAGAGACCACAATTCAATTCCTTCTTCAGCCTAACATGATATACAGAATATACTAGCGAATACTGAAAGTACATGAAACGTGAATTACTTATTAGTAGAAACACTTTCAGCATTTAAAAAAAATTCAAAATATGATACGGTACATACTTTAGATAACGGATTTCCTTATAGTTTGTTAGACATTCACTGGAGCCAGTTAAAATTGCTACTCGACAATATGTTTAACATATTGTCGAGTAGCATAAAACGCATAAGAATATAACCAATTTTAATATTATAACAGTTTAGATTATATTGGTTATAATAAAACACAATACTTTGTCAATTAAAGGTTTATATTTAATACTATAACTTAAAATATATTTCTAGTATATTTAAGAATTTAAAAGTCTTATTGTTTGTTTATGACAAGTCCTAAATATTTATGCAAAAAAGTGAACTTAAACAACAAAATTTTCCCATAGACTTAACGTGGGGATGACCTTTGAACCCCGATATTTCCAGTTCTAGGTCGAATTTTAAAATCTAGCTTCCATCACGCCATTTTATTACTTCTACTTATATGTAAAATTTCGTTTAAATTGTTCCAATTATTACTTCAGAAAACATGTTTTAACGATTTGTGATTTTGAGTCAGATAAGGAAGCATGATGATCTAGTAGTAGTCTCTTTAATCCGAAAAATTGACGGTAGACTGTCTCACAGCTTAAAGGCATGCTCGCTTCTGTTGCTTCGCTTCAATAAACTTTATTTTAAACAAATAATGATCTAGCAACAATAAACAACATTAGGAGACGATTGCCAGTATGACCTTTTTCAAGACACTTCTTTGTTAACTTGCCTCCTTCATTCTTTCTCATTCTCCTGTTAAAAGCAAATTTGTTAAGTCATTCCAAACATGACAATATCATTTATAATTTTAGTATTGTCATTTAATGAAATTTGAATATAATTTGAATATTTAAGTGACAACGTTACTTAGTTGCGTTGGTTTTCGGAAGAACTATTAATTAAGTAACAGATTCATTTATTTCGAATTTTAATTATATTTTTTATTTACTTTAGTTTTACATATATTATCTTTTAAGTTAAGAATAAGAACAATGACTTGATAATGATGTGTTATATGATATATGCTTATATTTTTTATTGATAATTATATAATTTAATTGATAGATATTTTAATGAGACTTCTGTTTAATTTCGGTGAATTCTTCTTGTGAATTTTGTGATATACATTTAAAATGAATGATTTATAACTGCTATTAACAGATGTTTTATTAGTTGAATCAAACAATACAAATTGTATAGTTTATTTTTGTCTGATATTATCTCTCCTCATCCAAATTCATCCAAATTCAAAGTGGGCATGGAAAAAACTTCTCCGGGTCTCAAGACATAAAGAGTTAATATTTGCCCTTTTTAAGATTCGTAATTTCTATATTTATTTTTTATCTATATCATATATTAAGATTAAATAAATAATATAAAACTATTTATATTGTTTTAAATGAATTAAATGCTAACTTACCGTACAGTATATTTTAAATACATACTGTACTGTATAGTAGTAAATCTCAAAATATTAAAATCTTATCGACTAATGAGGGATAATTAAAATTATTTCTATTAAAACAGTGAATGTACTTGTCTTCTTCACGTTAATCGCATATTAAAATCTGCAAGAAAATGTTTGGAAGAGAAAGATTCTCACTTTACGCGTTTTTGATCATTTGCTATTGTTCTTATACAGAACAACAAGTAAGTTTTAGACAATATTTAATAACATTTTTAAAATATTCAAAACTTTCGAGTGTAATTTTATTTTTAAAAATGATAAAATAATTTGAATTTTTTCAGTCAGAAAACTACCTAGAAGATAAAAGTAAGTACTTTTGTTAGCGCTAACATTTCGATATTTTTAATTAATTATGCATTAAACGAATAAATATAATGTCAAATTACCGAAGCATTATAAATATTGATTTATATCACAACTGAAAGATTATTAAAGCGACTTCATGAATATTTTACAATAAAACTATATGTATAAACTACTGTTAAAATCATATCGAAAGATTGTTTCTCCGAAACATGTTTAAGAAATAAAACGAGAGAGATGAAAAATTTTCATGTATTAAAATATTGATTGTAATTTCCAGGACCAATATGTTACACTGGAATGGAAGAAGTTACGCCTCAGAGAAAATCTAGAATGGTTGGAGGTTTCCCCGCCGATTGGAATTTTCACCAAATGCGATTTGTTGTAAGTAATATAAATATCTGGTTTGAATGAAGTTATCTGCAGACAAATATTAATAAATAAATTATTTTTTAAGGCCGAAATTCATATTCGTGGAAAGCAAAGATGTCTAGCTAGTGTGGTTACCGATAGGCATTTAATAACAGCCGCTCATTGTCTTTACGAGTACGTAATTATAACTGTTTTGCATGAATACTTTTTAACGTGATAACGATTGAATAAATTTGCTAGCGAATAAAGATTAGTGTTTGAAACAGAACCAGTTTTGGTACACCGCGGTTTTAGTAATGAAATCGGTATCGTTGTGTTTACTTGCTCTTCATTGACTTTTGATTAGTATTAAAATATGCATGAATTTAAGATGTAATACTAAAAAATTTCATTGTAGCATAGTATCCAACTAGCTGATCCTATCTAATAACCTATCTAAGGAAAGTAAGAAATTTTAAATGATATTTTAGTGAACCAGATTTAAGCGATATCTTATTGATAATTGGAGATTTTGACATTTCAACGGTTGTTGAAGTCAACCACGAAGTTCGAAGCATACACAATCTCGTAATTCATCCCGAATTTGATGACAAAAGAGCAAATAATGACATCGCAGTTATTGGTATCGATCCACCTCTTCATCTAGGAATAGATATAAAAGCCGTCGTTTTACCTCCTCAAGATGCAAAGCTTCCTGTTGGAACAATGTGTACCGTCTGGGGGTGGCAAGAGTATCCTTGGACTGGATACAGTAAGTATATTTAGAAATTTTTATAGTAAGTACGAAATGTATTGTATTTTTTATTTGAGATATCTGTCTTAACATGTTTTACTATATGATAGGAAACGACACGAAGTATTTGTTGCATCGGGTTGACATTCCACTTCTTCCCAAAAAACAATGTAGAAAATTTTATTTGTTCGTTAATAAGACTAAACTCTGTGTCGGTGGACTACAAGGAAAGGATACTTGCAAGGTTAGTCACTTGAATACATTTGATTCGTAATTCTGTTAAAAAGTTACATCAACTAACGATCGTAATTGTAAATTCGAAATGGACTTAAAATTATAAATAATAGCTAAAAATATTTAAGCGACAACTATATATTTTTGGTGAAATTAGATTTCAATTTTTACCACGAAATTACTTCAAGTTAAACAATCGAGCCGCGACTTTCGCTGGTTTAATTTTCGCGATTTGATTATTCGCATGTTCGCCATTGATAATTAAATAGGAATTTTTTGGAGTTTTTCAGCCAACTGAAAAAAATTGCAGACAACCCACTCATGTTTGGGTATACCATTGTCCCACCCAAACATGAGTGGGGTTGTCTGCATACCATTGTCTGTCTCGGTAGTAGTCAGTGACAATTCGTGGTTTCTTTCTCAGTGTGCGATGTATCTTATATTTCTTGTACCTTTTATCATTATAAAAGAAAATACGGTACTGTATATTAGTGTCTTTTGCAAATTTTAGTATTTTCACTGATAATTTTAAGATTTGAAAGTCGAGATATATTCATAGTTTTTTCATTTATGCGGAGTCATACTCCTTAACCCCGTGAATATAGAAAAGGTTGTAATCAATGTGGTTATTATTTTTACACAATAATTTGGTTACGTCTAATAATTTATATACGAGCATTTTTTAATTCACTTTGAAGAATAAATATAAAAATATTTGTATTCTTCAAAGCGAAGCAACCTTAATTAGCTTTCACAATACTCCAAAAAAGTAAAAAAGAAATAAACGAGCGCGGTAAAAGTTGTGTAACTACCTACAAAACACTATCTGTTCAATCTCAATTGTTTAGCGAACGATATGCATGGCAGTGTTATAACAGGATCTTACTTACCGGAAAGTTACGCTTTCATATTTATTTTTAAAGATTGGACAGACACTGTTTAATATCACTATGACTGCCAGGACCAGCGAAGAAAACAGTCTGTCGCCTGTTTTATTTGCCAGGAGACATCGGGTTCGAACAGCGGACAGCCCTGGTGCACATTGCCGGTATACTGACAGCGGACTATTACGTCACACGAATTGGTTCGGTCAATGATGTAGGCCACACCTGACACAGTATTGCAGTAAATAAATGCCCGATCTGCCCAATATAATGCATGTTCGAGAATTCCGTTGTGGCTGGTAAGAGTTTACTAGCCCAAACGAAATTCATATCCTTTTCTGTCCGGCAGCCTTGCCGGATCTCTCTCCCACCAAACATCTGTGAAATGTCGTTCGATGTGAGGTGCACCGGGATCCACCGCCACATACCGAAATCGACATACGCGTCACAATTGACGCAGCTTGTCAAAAGATAATTTTGGTAACCATTAATCGCCTCCTTAATAGTATGTCTCGCCGTACAGCGGCCTGTACAGCGCCGTACAGCTGCTCGTGCGGACCATATTCTTTACTGAATAAACAGGTGTCTGTTGCATAGTCTTTATTTGTTCTTTTAATCATTTGCAAATCTGTGTAAATCAAATAAGTGCAATATTTTTAAAAGAAATTAAACATTTTTTTCCAAAATTTCCATGCACACATTTATTTTGTAATAACTCTTCGCTAAATTCTGTAGCATGCAACAGTATTAACTTATGTACAGACCTTGTGATCTTTGGAATTTATTTAATTAAAATATGCCGAAATTCTCTACTTCAAAATCATTTCCGGATAAATGAGTTTCAGTTAGAATAAACTGAGACTCAATTATCCGGACTCGACCAGATACACATTTAAGATGAAAAATGAAATAATTTAAAATGTTTTCTTTAACTTGTGATATCGAAAACCTAATAAAAGTTATAAATACTGTTTAAAAATAGAAAAACAGCTACAATACAATAAATCAGAAATACAAAATGGTGCAGAAACATGGTTCAACGTGAAAAGACAATTGATCTAACAACTAGAATTTCGAATACTGTACTTTTAGAATAGCAAACGCTTTCCATTGTTAAACTTTAATTCTTAGTTATTAAATTTTATTGAGGTCTATTTAAACATTATCGCGTTTTTATCTAGATCCGAATAAACTGAGGTTTCTACCGCAGTATTACTATTTTTCGCTATTATTATTATTATTATGTTGTTATGTGAAAACGATTTATTTTAATTTATTTTTATACAAAAGGGTGATTCTGGAGGAAGTCTTCTTGTTTGGATTAACCGTTATTATGTCGCTTGCGGAATCGTTTCGGCTGGAAAAAAATGTGGCAAGGCGGGCTTACCAGGAATTTATGCTGATCTGTCAAGATACACTGAATGGGTATATGAAATGACCAAGAATGCAGCCTGTAAACCAAGCATACATTCAAATGAGACTTATCCGCATTAACTTATGACAAAAATGTTTCGTTTACAAATCAATTTATAAATGAAAATAAAAATTAATTGTCAAGAATGAATGTATCATACAGAATTTTATGTAATACTGGTATACACACTCGTTACACCGATTTTTTACGCGGTCAAAAATTGTGTAAATTGAGTCTGTCAATGAAAAATCAACATTTATTTTACATTGATTCGATGTACGGAAATATATTTTTACTAATTTTTAACAATTAACAATACTACTCTTTTCCGTTTTAACTGTTAATCGAAACTGATTAGCACTTCAGTAGGTAAGAATCTCGACTAATTCCATATTTTAAGCAAACAGTTATAATCTATTTTACAAAATATTTGTATGACTAAGCCTGCTCTTGCTCAATACACACATTTAGAAGATTATTTACTTTATCTTAATGATTATTTATACTTTATAGCCCGATTATTTAAGGTGATCGGTTCGCGAGGCTCCAGAAATGTCCCAGAACTACACTAAAATTTAAAAATTTCTAAATTTGTGATTATTAAAGTATAAAATTTTTATGTTTATAAAAGGAAATACTAAATTTTATAGTTTAACAAAAAACTTTTATCAGAAATTAAACAGAAGAAAATTAGAGAATCAGTTTTAAGATCAACTCTCCGGTTGGGATCGAATAAAATGCCGATTTTTACTCATCTCGCGATCTGAGTTCAGATCTCGTTACACGTAATAACGAGTGACGACCAATTAGAAATTAGTGGTGTGGAAAATAAGCAATCAAAGTGGTTGATCAGGAAACAAAACTGATAAAAACACAGATTCCAAGGACGCAGGGAGCTTCTCTCTGCGATTTCTCGTTGTGCTGCACCTTACTTGCTTACTTTCTCCACTTCACCCTCGACACTTGTGCTGAACTGTCTTGGTAAACTTTTAACATTACCCCGGGGTATTCGACAAGAACAAGTCTTTTTATCAGAACTTTCTCGCTCAACAGGAGGAACTGAATATTTATAGTCGTGCTCTACATCCCGAGAATTATATCTGTAAGCTTTATTTTTATGTTTAAATAAATTATCTTCTGACCAGACATAAGAGTGACTCTGTGACCTCACAGTTTGGCTATGTATCTAAATATATATTGAGTATATATATCGGGCTTCGGAATGTTTGTTATAGTTAATATACAAATCAACAATAAATGTGTGACTGAGTGTGACTGTCGTCCTTGGTGGAAAAGAGCAAAGAATCCATAAACTTAATTCAAAGAAGCAGCAACAAACTTCACACTAATTTGTTATAATTACAGAGGCGAATGTCATATTAATGAAGTATTGTAAAATAAATTGAAATAGAACATTTATGATCATTATTTTATAGACGTTTGTATTGTTAAAAAAATCATAATTGTGGTCCGCGGGATTCGAAATTGTGAGTTTAGTGGTTACGGAGGTCAAAAAGTTGGGGATCGCAAAACGGCGCGAAATGTAAATGTCGATATTTCGTTCGTTTCGACATAAAAAGCATCTTGTAATAAATAAAGGTTTGTTCAACGTAGTAAGAGCCTCATTGCCTCATTAGCGATCTCGAACGAAGCTAACACTAATTTCAGGATAAGGATGTATCTGAAGTTTAAAATACAGTAATTTAGAGAAGTGCACTACCGACTTGTAAGTACAGTAGAGTAGTACATCGTTTATCCGAATCAATTGGGAACTGGAGTTGTTTGAATAACCGATTATGCACGAAAAAATATATTAATCTATCCAATGTTGAACTTATTCTCCGTTGCATGACGCTTCGTTTTTGTAGTTTTCTCCATGGCGTGTTGCTTCATGTTGAATTTTCGTCGATTTTAAGCCTAACGAAAATTTTTATAATAATAATCAAGGCTATTGAATCGTTAAAAATTATTTCTTTATTTTGTACAAACAAAATAAATATGTTGAAAAGCATAAAAACAAAAAATTATACTTTAGAAGTTAACCTAGTACCAAAAACGTCTGATACAGCACGACACAGTCCGACTGGAAAGCTTTCGGTTAACTTACGTTTCGGTTGACCGGTTTTCGGATAAACGATGCTCTACAGTAGTCTCTTTGTCAGTGTTCAAAACAGAGATAGGAAAACCAGTTCCGCTTTTGAAACTGGAACTGTTCCAAGGAATCGTTACCTAGCTTAACGGTTTAGTTGGAACGGTTGGAGTAGACGGTTTCGTCGGAACAGTTAAGCTAGACTGTTTCACTGAAACAGTCAGATTAGACGCAGAAGTGTAGTGGTAAATTAAAAACTGCCAGCACACTAACCGGAGCCCTGAAGTTGAATCTCCGCTGTATATGGCAGGGTGGACAAGCAAGAGTTCAGTGGGAGCCGAAATGCAGGTTTTGCAAAATGCATGGGAGCCGCAGTTCTGTACTGTCGTTGCGAATAGTATGGTAAGGCGCGCGATTTTATTATATAATATAAATATAATATAAAACAAATATTGAATTTTTTTAAGAAACATATTTTCACAAAATTATAAAAATAAAATTGTAATAATAATAATAATAATAATAAAATTCCTGAATACAAACACACACACTGATACACTTCTTTAATTTCTGTTTTAATTACTATGCCTTGACTTTGGTCCGGCATAGTACATAGCCACCGGTGTTAACCGAGTATATCTCACTTAACCCAACATAATAATAATAATAATAATAACTCTTCCGTGGTCACCACCTGGTCGTGGTGGGAGAGCCTAGTAATTTTACTGATCCATAGGGCAATGAAGGCTGGAGCATAAGCTCCTGGTACGGACACCCATGCCAGTAAGGTCTATGGGGAGAAATGAAGCTAAGAGTGACCACACCCACATTCTGTGGAGATATTTATTATGGTGATAACTAGATCAAAGTGTGATACCGGCTCGGACGTCGCCCGGGTTAACAAGGTCTGCGTTCGTGGGTTAGGCAGAGGCTCACGTTCGAAAAATAGGCCACAGTCTCCCCTGGTTACCGGTGGCGAAAGCAGCACTGGCCCAAGCATGGCTACTGCAATGCCCTCAACAGATGTGAGGAATCAACCCAGCCTTGGTGTTTCTGTGGCAATGCATCCACAGACCACAAAGGCTGGAAAACCACGCCAACGGATGAAATGGACAGTAGAAATGAACGAGTTTATCATCCGTACTTATTACACAATCACAAAACTTGAAACAAACATGACAGCATACAGACAACAACTACACCATAAATTCACACAACAATATCCTCACCTCACTGTCACTGAACAAAGGGTTGTTGATCAAAAAAGAACAATTATACACAACAACCTTATTCCACAAACAACACTTGAACTTATCAAACAACAGATTGCTGATCAAATACATCAACAGACAGAAACATCTAACATTAATGAAGATCATGTAACCTGTCAGGATAATCCAGCAACAAGCATTGATAATAACACACATACAACAATTACCACTAATGATACTACAGACACTTCCTTGTCCATCACTGATAACATAGACATGAATTTAGTTAATACGCTCTCACTTATATTTCAGCAAACACTCACTAAATATACAGGCACAGATCCCACACAACGACCACGAATACCAAAAATTAACACGTCAAAGGAAGTAGGAAAAACACTAAATTATGTAAACACTCACTTAATACCACACTACATTCATTCAATTTCTACACCTGTAGACATTCATACATTAGTTTATGCTGGGGCAGTCACAGTAGTGACACACCATGGACTGAAAGTACAGTCACAGACAAATACACAGAAAACACAATACTATCACAAGCCTGCTTGGCAGAGAAGAATAGAAACAAAAAATAAATGACATTAGACAGCAATTAGGCAGGCTGACACAATACACTAAAAGCAACATAACACCCAAATTAAGGAAACAGCTCAAAAACATTTTCAAGAAAATAAAAACACATACAAAACATGAACATCACAACACACGCATTACAGAATACATTGATACACTAAAACAAAAACTTGCTGCCAAAGCACGTAGACTCAAACGATACAAAACATGTACACTACGAAAACAACAAAATAAATTATTTACAAACAATGAAAAACTCTTTTACAGACAAATTAAAGGAAAGAAAAAATAAATAAATAAAACTTTAGCAGAGAGTGGTTTCGATCCACCGACCTCTGGGTTATGGGCCCAGCACGCTCCCACTGCGCCACTCTGCTTCTACTGTATGACTGAAGCTGTCGACTTTTTATACTTTCTGTTTTAACGACAGACAAATTAAAGGAAAGAAAAAATAAATAAATAAAACTTTAGCAGAGAGTGGTTTCGATCCACCGACCTCTGGGTTATGGGCCCAGCACGCTCCCACTGCGCCACTCTGCTTCTACTGTATGACTGAAGCTGTCGACTTTTTATACTTTCTGTTTTAACGACAGACAAATAAAAGGAAAGAAAAAATAAATAAATAAAACTTTAGCAGAGAGTGGTTTCGATCCACCGACCTCTGGGTTATGGGGCCAGCACGCTCCCACTGCGCCACTCTGCTTCTACCGTACGACTGAAGCTGTCGACTTTTCGTACTTTCTACTTAAAGTACAGTGAAATTACATTCCTGAAAATGGCTTAAATTAATAACGAAAACGGAAGCAAATATGTATTGCTTTCAACTGAAAATCATAATTATTTGTAAGGAACGATTCAAATATTTTCGCCGTGAAAGCTGTTCCGTATTCGACAACACAGAGTTTCTATTGGGAATATGCATACACGAATTTAAATTCGAATATACAATAACAATCTCATTATTTTTTTTCTAGCATGTAGTATAGAAACGTGTAATAAGATACATAATGTAGTAATAATATAATATTAATTTTAATTAATTTAAAATACGTTAAAATATCAAAATAATCGCGCAATACGTATTTGTATTTTAGAAAATGCATGGGAAGCGGCACTTCCACAGCTTCCATGGATGAGTATGTCATGCTCATTGCAGATGAACAAGTCCTGAAAATGCAACAGGCTGATCGCGAACTACGTTGTATTACACAAATATCGATGGAAAATTACATTGGTAGAATGATGACAGAAAAGAAAATTGTTTGTATTATGTCCTGAAACAAAATATACTGTATCGTAAGTCTCATACTGAGGATAAAAACATTCTTCTGTACGTTATTCCTAAGATTACGACAAAAAGTATTGTCCGTTTTAACGACGTTATGGAGCATTTCGAAGTCAACCAATTGGTTCGCAAAATAAAAATTTAAAAAAAAATTATTGGTTTCCGTTAACAAAACGCTATATATGCATATTTTGATGTTCTCCAAATGTCGTTTAAATACAGTAAAGTTCAACATGCAAAACAAGAAGGATTTCGGAATCCGATAACACCAAGAAGACTAATTTTTTCACTAATCATTCGTATGAATTATCTGGGATCTTTTCTAAAATCTTCCAAAGAAAATCAAGCATTATTAACGAGGTTGCGGACGACGTTTTCAACGCGAAAACGTGTACGTCATACGTTCAGCACCGACATCCTGTAAGTCTAGAAGTTTGACAATGGCGTTTGGAACGACAGTGAAATCATGCTCGGCGTTCTAAACGCCATTGTCAAACTTCTAGGCTTACAGGAAAGTGGCGCTGAATGTCTGACGTACACGTTTTTGCGTTTACAACTTCGGCCTCAACCTCGCTATTAGTAATAATCGATAACTTGACGAGAATTTGTTCGTATCGAAGCTGCGAAGAGTACATCAGCCTAACATGTGCTAAAGGTACTCAAAAATATCATAAATGATTTCGATTTATCTAATAGAATAATTGAGGAAATAATTTTTAAAAAGTGCTGAGTCGAGCTTTTAGTAATTCTGTTCTGTCAAAATTTGTTATATCCCCTATATATTTAGGGTGGTAAAACGTATGTACAGAATAGTTATAATTAAACTAACCCTATTCAGACCCCTCTAGAACCCGTTTTGCTTATCGATTTCGATGAAACTTGGTATATACATTATATAGGCCATCAGTTTAATTATATCCATCCTGCATATTGAAAGAGTAACAAAATCCAATACAGTTTTCTTACAAAACGTGCTCAATCTTTGTTGTCCGATTAACGTCCAGCAACTGCTTGCGCGATAGTGTGGGTTTGTAATAAAGCTACTCTCCATGTAAATGTAATGATACTATTTCCTTTTATGTAGTTATTATTTCAGTTACTAGAACTAAGAATGGATGAAGAGATTGAAGTAGTCTATTGTAACAACTAAGACAAGAAAACGTAAAAGAAACAAAGAAGAATGGGGGGAACATACACGCAAGCAAATTCATCACAGTTCGGCAGGAAGGACACCAAAAATAAATTGTAGGCATGAAGTAATAAAAGACATGTGATAAATCTCTAAAAATTGAAGAAATTCACCTTTCTTTTGATAAAGTTCACGAAAATAAAGACTCTGTATCTAGGCGTAACTTCATCATTTCTCACTTGAAGCTGATTAAAGAAACGTAGCTAGAGAGAAGGAGAACGGCCGTTTCTTTATTACTAAAGCACATGTTGGCCAGCTTTAACCAGTGAGGACCCCAACAGGATACGATGACGACGACAATAAGGGTATCGAAACTCAAAAATAAGCGAGTGATGACGAGGTGTACGTTAAAACGAAATCTGAAACGGAATGTTTTTAAATCAATTCAGTACGGACCGTAATTTTTGAACCTGGTGTGATTAGGTTTTCAGGAGAGGATTTGAGAACCTTGCAGTCATGTTTTCTTTCTGTATAATTTTTATTTTGGAAATGTGTGTTAACTCGAATGCATTGTATGTTCGGAGAGACATGCTATTAGAAGTAGTTGCGAGAACGAATTTAAAAATCATGATAAGTACTTCATGTAATAATTCTTTCGTAATAAAACTAGCCTATACTTTCCATTAGATCATAAGACGAATGTAACCAAAATTACATCTGCGTTGGATCGAAATTGCAGTAGTTATAAGGAATACACACGGCTTTTAGTAATTTATGTATTTTTATGTTTTACATCGTCAAACAAAAATGCTTTAATATAACATTTATAATCATATTAGTTATATACAGTCTCACATTTCACTTTCAGAACACATACAAAAATATCATCACGCTCATAACTTTGCTACACTCTCACGCTTCTTTTATATTAGCATTTACTGTTATTAATTAAATAATACTCTCCACACATAGAGAAAAATGGCTTCAACATGTATCTCGAATGTCGCCGGGTAGGATACCTCATGCAGTTTTACAGTATCAACCACGAGGACGACGATGACCTGGACGTCCACAAAAACGACTCCTAGATCCTGTCTAGCTGAAACCGAAACGGGTCAACATGGCCTAAATTCGTGAATGGTGTATGATCATGATGAATTAAATAATAATTGAAAGAAATTGAATAAAATCAATACTAATTAAATACAATGAAAATAATGTGACATTTACAAAAACAACTTTTGACTGTCGCCAAAAATTTTTTTTACTGATTCGAAATTTACCGATTTTCGAGAATTCAAAAATTTCGGGAACACAATATTATGATATTTAAATATGTTCTTTCAGAGATTTATAAATATTAAGTAAGAATGGGATCCTTTATATAATAGTTGAAATCGAATTTACTTCAGGTAAAAAATAAGAATAGAAATCAATATTAAAATTACTTCAGACGATACGATTAGTGAAATAAATACAGTTTTAATTCTATAAGTTATATTATTTAACATTGCAATTCATGCGTACAAATTTCGTACAATTCAAGCGTACAAATTAGTTCAAATTTAGTTTGAACTAATGTTGCTCTTTATAACGACATTGACATAATTGCTGAGATCTTCTTAACAGTATTCATCCCATCACAAACTATTCACTACAATATTGAACTATTGTAAAAACACAACGCAGTCCAATACAAAAAAGATGTACAATGTACAAAATGATTTAATTTGCTTTCAGATGAAAAATATGGCATTTTATTGCTACATTTTCATTCGTACCATACAAAAAGTATTCTTGCAAATTGCGAAAAGGAAGAATCTATTTCCACACAATCAAAATTATAGTTTTCGGGTGGATTAAACACTTCAAATTCAGAATAATCAAGATAATAAACAGAGGTAACGCAAGGAAATTCTTCTTTGAACGCTTCCGGTATCCCTATTCTAGGGAAAATAAATGCGAAACATCTCTCTTGCACAATTTCCGGTTTCAAACGTTTCAATCTTTCTAACTTTTTTTTGATACTATAATAATCGTGTTTGGTAGAGTTGATACGTAAAGAAACTGCCTGAACTCTCTCACCATAGAAAGCAATGCCCCGTCTTATCTTCTTTTCGAGCAAGTACTGCATAAACCAGTTCCATCGACAAGGAAACTGATCTCATAATCTCTGCCTCAGATGACGCACTTCAGTTTCTCTTCTGGTATCTTGAGTAGCTTTGATACGTACGGCATTTATACTAGTTAAATTATAGAGCTTTCTTCTGCTCTAAATGAAAAAATGACGCATATTGAAGCCTGGAACTGATGGAAGCGGTGGAAGCGCCGCTTCCATCAGTTCCAATGTCCTTCTCTTGTATTTTCTAAAATATAAATTTTCATATTTTAACGTACTTTGAATTAATTAAAATTAATATTTTATTATAACTGCATTATGTATTCTATTAAAAACTTCTATACTATATGTGAAAAACGATAAGATTGCTATGGTATATTCGAATGTCAGTGGCGAAATGGAAACGCTTCCGAGACAGCTTTCAAGGCGAGAATAACTGAATGGTGTAAAGCAGCCAGAGGGCATTGGCGCATGCGCTTTACAGAGACCAACCTCAGCCGGTTTGACTGGTGGAAGCTACACACGTGTAACGCTTCCAACGATTCTATCCGTTAGCCACTGGGTAGGGAGCTATCTGACTAAACGAATTGTTTAAGATTTAAAAAGTAAAGAGTATTCAATGTTATTTTTATGTACGTTTTTTGCAAAGTTATATTTAATTACAGTATAATTAAAAGAAAATTATAATTATATTGACAGATTTTCAGACGTAAAATCTTTAGAATCTTTATCACTTTTAGATGTTTTTCATAATATTAAAATTATTAACAATTTTACCAAGCATTGGAAAAATTAAATTTTATTGGAAATTTTTGGGAAATTTTATGGGAATTTGGAAACATTAAATTTTATGGAAATTTTTTGATTTATCTAAATTACGTAGCGAATCGCAATATTTATATTCGTGTCCGGACTATATTAACAAGTAACTCTTAGACATAAAACATATTATAATTAATGTCGATCCGAACAAAGACGTACTAAAAGAATTATATGATTTAATATCATTAATTTTATCGGTACCATCTACCAGTGGGTCTGTTGACCGCAGTTTTTCGACCACGGAGCGAATTTATACATTAGCCAGGAACACTCAGTCGGAAAAAAAATTGTCGTCGCTAGCGTTGCTTTCGATAGAAAAAGTGCTATTAAATACGTCGATGGAGTCGACGACCAGCGACTTTTATGATAAAGTAATTAACGACTTTGCGGAAAAAATCGCCAAATAGAATTAGTTTATAAAAAAATTAAAAAAAAACAAGTTTTTCTATCATTGTTTGTATCGTATCAATTTGTATTATGAATGTATTATTTGTATTCTAGAACTAAAATACATAAATTGTTTATTTTTGTCATTTCCAGTATTTGTTTAAAACTTTTATGGAAGTGTCATGTACCGGACAGGTCTGACCCGTCACGAAAGACGCGAAAAAACGGTTAATTTGGAGAAAAATTTATTAGTTTAAAAAAAACATAGGTAAAAGTCGTTTGTAGTCGGACACCCATTGTTTGTATCAAATTGCCAGGCAGAAACCATAAATCGCGGAAAGAAGTCGTCTTATGATCGGTGGAAGATCGAATTCAACTTCGATTTTGACTTTTCTCACTCTCCAGGTAAGGGTCTCGTTACGTTTGGTAACCAGGGACCAACCACTCGGGAAGCTGATTGAGAGAGAACGACCAATCAAAATGGATGAAAAAAAGAACGGAGTTTGATATAATCTCCGACAATCGAGAACACCTGGCACTCGGTTAAATAGTGATTTAAGATTAACAATTATTTTGATTTAATTAAAGGTTCTTTATGACGAAGAGATCTGTATTGGTTTGTAACAAACTATACGTGATGTACTTTGTGAATTAACGATTAATTATTGTGTAGATTAACAATACAGTTTTTAAAACACACAATATACGCTCATTGCCATACAAATTAGCGCACAAGGAAGACATTTAGCATGCAGTGTATTTTTGCTTTTAATAAGGTTTAATAAATTTTGTCTTGTTTCTATACGAAATCGTTTAATTTTAGCTCTCTATAATATAAATAAGTCATTTACGAAAGAAACGAGCACGATAGAAATATCATTTTTAATAATAATAATATATAATAAATGTCAATTCCAAAAGCTAATTCAGCTGAATAATAACGTTTTTAATTAAATAGTCAAATTTCATTCAATGCCGAAACTAAAATTATAAATATTTTCGTCATATCGGAATGACTTTACAAATTTGCATTTAAGAACAAAGGAGTATTCAGGAATTATCTTAGGGCGATTTTTAATTAGTGTGATAAACTAAACGATAGTATAAATCACATCTATATGGCAAATACAGTTTTGAAAGCTGTGAATGTAAAAGTAAATTTTAGTTAAAAATCTGACTGAAATTTCCTCATCACACCATACAACACAATAACAAGCAAAATAGTGTTTTCCGAAAAACAGATTCGAAACCAGACAACAATTTTCTGCTAAATCACCATTTCTCTCAAGCTTAGTTCACACTGTGCGAATAGCGAAAGCGAATGAGAAAAGCGAAAAACGAGTTTATTCGCTTAGCGAAATTGACCCATACAGCCAAAATCTCAACGGTTCCGAACTTCAAAGCGATTCGCGAAATGGTAAAATTCGCGGGAAACGGCGTCATGTCTAACGTGCTATTCGCTCTGTTTTTCGATTTCTCCAGCGAATCACGGTCAGTGTGAACTGAGCTTCAGACGTGTGACTAAGATTAAACAGCATACGGACGATCCCTCTACCACACCCTTCTCTGTTATTTTTCAACGATTACAGGTTATTCTAGTTATTCAAGCTTCTTAAGTATTATATGCAAGAAGTAAAAGTCGCCCGCTAATCTTAAGATTTTCGAGGCTAAATATAAACGAGTGTAAAATATTCTGCTTTTTTCATTTATTTTTTACAGCAGTTGCTGGTAAATAATACACATAGCAAGCGTGACTTTCAAATAACACAACATATCAATACGTTAGCATAATTCAGTATATCTTTTAATTTACACTGCAGTTACACGTGTTTAGCTTCTAACTCTTATTTACGTATATAAAAGTTTTATAACAGTATAAAAATGTAATACAATTGAAAAATAATTAAAATACTAGAACTTCGTCCCTGACTAAAGTGCAGCTAAGGCTTCAAGCGACTCGTAAAGCAGTGAAT